>NC_067483.1:86738334-86958334 GCF_947179515.1 Apodemus sylvaticus
GCACTGAAATGAGAGCCAAGCATTCTCCTACACCTGCTCCTTCAGAGTGGAACTGGAAATCTTGGGCCTTAAAAGACAGCAGGCTCAGGCCCAGAATGCACGGACATCATCTAGCAAATGCCTTTTCACCGAGATGTAGGCCCCAGATAGACAGTGCTCTTCCCACTACATTGTGCTCCGTTCTTCCTTAATGTACGGCCTAATCTAAGAATCCAACTTAAGAAGCCAAGGTTTAGTACTTTAGTACTTTAGTACTCTCTCACTAGGTAAAGAACTTGGATTCACAACCAAAAACTCAGACAAAAGTGAGCACAACAATAAGGTCACACTCTGACACCTCGATGCCTCCATGATGCCTCCAAGAAAACTCCCATGTTCAGCTTTCCACGTCTCCTCACCCAAAGACCAGGAACCAAGAAGCCAGTTCCACAGGGACACTCACACCAGAGGGCATTATCACTGGAAGAGCACTTCCTGTGTGTCGACCTCTCCTCAGTGTGAGAAGCTGCTCTTCACTCTCAGAGATTGTGGTGGTTTGTATGTACTAGGCCCAGGGAGTGGTACAATTAGAAGGTGTGACCTTGCTGGAGTAGGTATGACCTGTTGGTGGAAGTGTGTCACTGTGGGTGTGGGCTTTTAGGCACTTATCTGCCTGAAAGCCAGTCTTCTCCTAGTCGCCTTCAGATAAAGATGCAGAATTCTCTGTGTCTCCTGTACCAGCCTGCCTGGATGCTGCCATGCTCCCACCTTGATGATAATGGATGAAACCTATAAGCCTGCCCAATTAAATGTTGTCCTTATAAGAGTTGCCTTGGTCATGGTGTCTACTCACAGCAGTAAAAACACTAATAGAGATAACAAAGTTAACACCAAAGTTTATAGTTCAGGTTGAGAAAGCACTGAGCAAGCCACTAAGTACGAGTGAGAAAAATTAGCTTAGAAAAGGAGGTCCTGAGAAAAGAGAATCTTTTGGACATTCTCCAGAGCCCAGAATCTCAGATAGCAAGTTAAACAACATCATACTCAGGGCTGGAGAGACAGCTCAGTGGTTAAGAGTACTGGCTGCTCTTCCAGAGGTCCTGAATTCAATACCCAGCAACTACATGGTAGCTCACAACCATCTGTAATGGGGATCTGATGCCCTCTTCTGATATGTCTGAAGACAGTGACAGTGTGCTTACATCAATCAATCAATCAATCAATCAGTCTTTAAAAAAAACAATATCATATCCTTTTATCTGACTATCCATGTAGCTCTCTGTGTGCATGTGTGTATGCATAAGTGCATGTGTGCATGCATTAGTGCATATGAATGTGTGCATACATGCCTGCACACATACTTATATTGCTTAGGATTGAACCCCCCTACCAACTAGGCAAGCGTTCAACTACTAAGCAACATTCTCAACCCTCTTTTTATTTTTTGGCTTGTGGCAATGTCTTCCTAACTTTCCCAAGCTGACCCTAAACTTGCCCTATAGCCCAAGCAAACATTAAAATTTCAATCTTCCTATTGCCACCCTGCAGCTTTCCAAGTAGCTAAGATTGCAGCCCTGTGCTGCCCAGCCCAGTTGTCTGTTTTGCTCTTTATACCTAGAATTTTGTATCAGTGGCATGCACATAAAGTGTTAATGTATGAGAAAGACCATCAGCAGAAGTAATAGAAAATCTGTATAAGTCCAGGGTGATCAATGAGAGTGTACATTAGAGGCAGCTTATGAGAAAACAGAATCGTTCAAATAGAATAACTAGGAAGGAGGGAGAAAACATCGGATGGGTCTCAAAGCATTTCCAGAAGCTGGGAGATGGGTAAGTGGGAGAGCACGTACCTCCTATGTGCACAGCCCTGGATTCGATCCCCAACACAGGAGAAAAGTACTATCAAGCACAAATCCAGATATAGTTCTCTGGCTGTTAGATGTCATTTAACTTCACAGCTATGACCACACCTTAACTACGAGATGAAGGTCCTAGGAGAAGAAAAAGCTGGAAATAGCTAGACAAACCCCCTCAGGTAATGACAGCTCAAGGTTAGGAAATACAAACTCAACTTCCTACAAGGTAAAAAAATGTTAACAAACAGTCCTGAAGAGGCAGGCACTCTGACACACGTTATGTAATTCCAGGACTTAGGATGTAAGAAAGTTCAGGCGTTCAAGGCCAACCTACACTCTATAGTGAGTTTGAGGACACCTTAGGATACAGAAAAAGCTTCCCATAATTAACATAGAGTCTGAGAAGAAAACAGATACGACAGTTTGCTCCTCACAGGTGATGATCTGTCCGCTGCTCTTTGGCTAGATGTTTTAAACAAATGACCTGCAACACCAGTAGCGTAGAGCTCTGGACGAAGACAGAAACAACTGTTCCTGCCTCGGTAATAAAAGGTGTTGCTTGAAGGATTTATAAGATGAGGCTTGCCATACAGCAAAACACAGGGCCCAGCCTTAAGGAATGATCAGGAAAGGCATCAGACCGAAAAGGAAAGCCTTAGGACCGGAGTTGACACCACACTGCCAAGGGAGCCACTGAAAGGACCAAGAAAGATTGGACTGTATTATTTCCTAAGTGACAGCATTCCCATTAGCAATTGAACCAAGAAAGGCAGTCCAATGGAAAGGCCAAGAATGGTAAAAACAGAAAGCATTTGTCTTTTCTAGGATATTGTTATATGAGCTGAAAATGCCTAAAGACAAGAACTGGCCCAAAGGCATCCCCAAATTTTTAACTAAATTAAAAATATAAAAAGACAAGTTTACTGTCCTCTTTCACTACAGGGGGAAACTTCAGAGACCATAGTCAAAGGTTTGGACCAAGGAACAGCAGTAGGTTAGTATAATTACTCCATTATAGGTGAGAACCCATACTGACACAGCTTACCATGTCGTCACCCTGGGTGGCGCTCACCTGGCCTCCTCCAGGGATAGTACTTCATGTCTCCTGTACCTTAGATGTCCGGTTTCTGCTTCTAAAATTACCATAAACTCAGTGTTTGAATCCTCAAAATTCATTATGTTAAAGCCTTAACCCTCAGAGTGTCCCATGGAAATGAGACCTTTGGAGGAGAAACTACAGCTAAATCAGGAGATGCAGGTGGGTCCCGACCTAACAGGACTGTTCCAATGAAATATACTTCTTCGTGGGCATGCAGGAGTAAAGGGGATTCTCTAGAAAGAACCATTTGCAACCAGGAAGCAAGCCCTTATTAAACAATGCAGCAGGACCCTGCCCTCTGTTTTAGAGTGCTATAACTCTGAACAATAAATCCTGTTTTTAAAACCATCCAGCCTGTGGTGTTTAGTGGCCTTAGCACATGGGATGCAGGTCTACTCTATTAGTGTTCAAAAATGACCACAGGCACAGCAGGAATGAGAGTTCCAAGTCTCAATATGACAAGTCTGTGTGGCTGGGTGATTCCGAAAGACTTTTCTAAACATAATGGTGGTTGGTATTAAAACAAATGAGTAAGTCATCAGAATTAGAGCCATTGCTTTTCTATGAGCACTGTTGGTTTTCTATGCCAAGATACCATTTTCCAGGCAAACATCTTTCTTCTTGCCTAAATCATTACCAGTAGGACGCTCTTTTTTTTTTTTTTAATTACTCCCTACAGAAACTGCCATTAGCAAGGATATAAAAAAAAAAAAAAAAAACAGATAAAACTCCTGCGTAAATATCACATAAGTGCATAGTATGCTGAAATCCCCATGGAGAATTTCTACTGTGACTTTTACATAGGAAAGGTTCGGAAGTGGTACAAGGCATAACTGGGCCCTTGAGGAGCACAGGCAGGAAGATCTGAGAGTCTTCTTGGACTCCATAATAAGACCCTATGAGGAACAAAAGGAGAAAGGAAATGGAGAGGCGTAAGGAGGAGAAAGGAGTGAGGCAAGGAGGGGGGAAGGAAGGGACACCAGGGAGAGGAAGACAGGGGAACGAGGGGAAAGAACTGGACTGGCTCTATGCTAATGCGCTTATACACTAATAAGCTTAAGGCAGACATTTTGGGTTTAGAGAGCATTAAATAATAAAATCCCAACTTACACAACCACGGGCCAGAGATCATTTAGGGCAGTCTCACTGTTCTTGTCTTGCTTCCAACCTGTTCTCCGAGATGCCCATGTTCTAGTTGGACCATTGTGTTCTGATTTCAGAGCTTTTTCATAAAGAAAATTTATTTTAAGGAGAGGCACACCCCCTGGCCACTGCTCACTGTCACTCCACTGCACAGACACTGGCCTGTGTAACACACACCATCTCACCCCACTCAGGGAGGAAAGCAGCATAGCCTTTTAACAGAAAAGAAAGCTGACATAAGAGAAACGTCTAAGAGTCAATACAGTCCTCATATCCACACAGCGATGACTTGACTGCCTGAATTAGTTATCATGTATTTCTTTGGGGTACAGAGTTATCAATACTATCTACCAATTGATTATAGTAAATCTGAATATCATTATGAAATACTTTGCTAAATTACTCATATAGCAAGAGTTTGTAAGACAACCCTGAGGGCAAAGGGGGAAGCTAAAAGAACAGATCTTAAATAGACATCTCTGGGAGTTTGATCCAACCCTCCATGACCGGGTTAGACAGGGTACTTAGTGGGCTGGCTGTCTTTGTTTAGAAAGCCATCAGACCTACCAAGGGAAAATGAAGAAAAACAAACCCGAGTTATTGGTGCACGTGTCATGGAAGCTCTCTGCAGCTTTAAGACAAATTGAAGCTCACAACCCACTGCTTTTAACACCCAAATGGCTGCCATAAAAATCTCCCCCGGAATAGCCACAGCAAGACACTGTCAGCAGGCCATGATCAGGCGGGGCATGTATCTCAGAAAACAACATAATCTCTACTCACTACCTGACATTTTAGGAAAGGAACTGGACAACAGACAGATGGGGGAAGTGTGGGCACCAGTGTAATGTGGTTTTGCTTTGATGGAGAATAATTTAGTTTAAGGAATGCAGAGTATGGCGTACAACTCCCAGAGTATTACTGCCAAAGGAGAGGTAACCAGAGGCCAGACCTTAGGTGTCAGTGCAGCTTGATTGCTTACTGTAAATGTGAGAGACTTTGGCCAAAATACACACCCCCACCAGGACCAGCTTCCTCAAAATGATCCCCTAAGAGCCTAAAGGATAAGTAAAAACACACACAGGCCTTAGCTCAGTGGTTCTCAAACTGCCTAATGCTGCAACCCTTTAATACAGTGCCTCATGTTGTAGTGATCCCCTTCCCCCAACCATAACATTATTTTTGTTCCTACTTCATAACTGCAATTCTGCTACTGTTATGAATCGTAATGTAAATATCTGATATGCAGGATATGTGATATAAAATCTCTCAGTAGGACCAAGTTTACTATAGTGTGGGTTTCTTTGTTCCCCTCCAATTCTCTCTCTCTATCTCACACACATACACACACACACACACACACACACACACCATACAAGCAGCAAAAGATTCTGACTGTGTGGTTTTCAGACCCCCTGTCCTGGATCATTCATCATCCACCCAAATTTGCCAGCCCACAAATAATGGTTCTACACATAACAGGTAAGAGTTTAAAAAGTCATAGTGCTACATGTCCGCCTTTCTCATCATTAACTGTGGGTAGCAAGTGCGGATTCACAAGTGCAATCAATGTTTTGTTTCATTAAAGGGGATGGTACTTTTATAATACCTCTTTAAAAATTTAAAGTTATTCGTGTGTGTGTGTGTGTGTGTGTGTGTGTGTGTGTGTGTCTGTGTGTGTGGTCACAGGGTCACTTTGGAGAGTCACTTCTCTCCTCCTTTTGTATGAGTTCTGGGTCTTCAGACTTTCATGGTGTATGGACTTTACGAGTCAGCTCACTAGCCCGTTATAGGCAAAAATAATCAGTTATTATTCTCTTTCTCTTAAAAAGAGAAAAAGACTCAAACATGACGGAACAAATATATGAGTACTGGAGAGATTGTATCTAAATAGCTTCACAAAGAGTGAGATGTGGATATTGAATATGTCTGGATTCACAGAGGTATTTGGGAACTAAATTCCTGGCATAAAATGGAGAATGGACAAATAAAATAAATAAAAAGGAAAGGAGAGGAAACCCGGCTGCTCCTAGGCAAGGTGGAGGAACAAGTTTACTATAGACATGTGGGAAGCACAGCCAGAGTCTGGAACCTCTGGGGGGAGTCCAGAGTGGACATCACCCTGAGCTGTGCTATGTGGGAGAGGGGGAGAAGAAGGAGGAAGAGGGGACAGAGGGGACCAGGTGCAGCAGCCAGCAGGCCAACCAACAGATATGAAAAGAGCAGACAACCAAAATGCTTGGATTAGAAAGGGAAGAGCAGCCCAGGCTCCTGAGCTGCAGAGTATGGACTGAGGGGCGAGGCCTACCCAACCAGGAGGGCCCTGTAACGGGGAGGGGTTGGGGGACAGGGAGAACCTGACAGCCAGGTCCTCTCTGATATGTTAAATGGTACCTCAGCTGTTTGTTCAGGTTTGAAACCTAACAGAGAATATCAAAAGTCTTCCCAGACTGAGGTAGCTGTTCACCCTAATTGATCATGTGGTCCTGGGGACAGGACTTTCTTTCAGCTTTGGTTTCTTTACCCATATCTGCCAGCAGATCACTAGGTTCCTGGGTGATCAGGCAAGATGGTGCAGTCATTCATGAAGAACAGGCCTTGTCCAGCAGCATCAGTGCCAGAAACTGGGGCCTCTGGCAAATCTACTAAGCCAGAAATCTATAACTCTGAAAATCTGAGAAACGCTGAGATAAAAAGAAAGGAAGGAAGGAAAAGGGAAGGAAGGAAAAGAAAAGGAAGGAAGGAAGGAAGGAAGGAAGGAAGGAAGGAAGGAAGGAAGGAAGGAAGGAAGGAGGGAGGGAGGGAGGGAACGAACCAAAATGGATACAAAAGCAATCGGAAAAACCTGAAGTTTTCTCATGGAAAAATAAGGACTCACTTAATTTTTTCAGTATTATAAGGATTTTAATCTATGTGTATATATACACAGATGGAGCTGTGTGTGGTTTCTCTTTAATCCTAAAATCACAGATAATTAGAATTTTTAGTAAATGTTTCTAGAAAAGAAAATGAACTATGACCCCTCCCCACTGAGCTGCACTATTATTTCTCTGTAACTTTAAAGGGGGCGCTGGGAGAAAAGAAGTCATGTGTTCTTTAAAGGCATACTTATTAGAATTTAGCTATTAAGGAATGAGATGACCTGATAGTACCTCTGTTTAGAAAGAGGTACAGTAATAATTCCTACTCTGATCTTAAGATATTCTAAAACGGGTAATACTTTGTTTTAATGGAAGGCGTGTCTTATTTTATTTTTATGAAAATAGTTACATCACATTCCCCTCCAGTCCCTCCCACGTCACCCCTACTCCTTCTAAATTCATGCCCTCTTACTCTTTAGTTATTATTGCTGCGTACATATGACTGAGTATTTAAACACAACCTTCTGGGTCCGTATAATGTTGCTTATACGCATGTTTTTAGAGCTGACCACTTGGTATTGGATAAACGATTAGGACACTCATCCTTGGGGAAGAGGAACTCTCCCTCTCCAGGCAGCTGCAAACTGCTGGGATTGGGGCTCTGGTGAGACTTCTCCCATCCACACTGGCATGCCAACTAGTGATGTCATTGTTCAGGTCTTCTTTAGGCAGCCATGCTGTTGAAATATCATGGGCAATCTTTCCCTGTCATATCCAGAAGACATAATCTTACAGCAGACATCAGATTTCCTGGTCCTCTGCCACATCTGCTTCTAAGAGCCCCATTCTAATCTTTGCCTTTGTTTGAAGGCAAAGGACAAACGGCAGAGTGGATGACTCCCACGAGCTGTTCTCTAAGTTCCACATACATGCTGTACCATACACATGCCCACACACGGACACACAGAAACAAAGACAGAGAGAAAGATAGACACACGCATACACAGATATTCTCTAAATAAATAAATATATAATAAATAAATATTTTTAGTAAAAAATAAGTTAAAAAACATATTGTCAGTCTTGTACCAGGCCTGCCCAAATCCCATGGAGAGAAGGCCTTGGTTGAACACAGTGGATCACAAGACAAAACTAAATAGACATGAAGGTGAAAACAGAGTTTGTAAGGAGGTCGGGGGAGTGAATACAGTAAGAGAGGACTAAGGGAGACAGAAGGGGACTGGCATGGAAGAAATCAGAATGCATTATATGTGTGTACATGGTGGGATACCCCTTTAACCTCCTGAGGCAGAGGCCATCAGATCTCCGTGAGTTCTGAAGGCCAGCCTGGTCTAAATAAGAAGTTCTAGGCCCAAACAAAGGAAGCAAAAAGTATTATATACATTTTTGAAACTATCAAAGAAGAATATTAATAAGTCATATTAAGAATAAGATGTTACTTTTCTTGTCAAAAATATCAATGAGATGTAATGTCTAAAATATTTTCTACTTTCTATCATTCTACTATATATCATTTACTATAAATTAAATCATTTGTCAGATCTCTCTGATCTCTAGAAGTTGTGAAGTTCTAGATAGGGATAGTGTTTGCCAGGAACATACGTAATACTCTGTTGTCCTGTTCTGACTGTTGTGTGGTTGAATGCTAGTAATTACCTACTGGAAAAGTCATTCCTGGGAGTAGATACTGCAGGTTGGATTACTTTTTATTGAATAATTAAGATATTAAGCATCCAGCAAAAACAGAAATATTCTAAGGGGTAAATGTAATTGAGTGGCTACTTGCGTTTCTAGGTCTGGTCATAGATAGGAAGTCCACAGAAAATGAAAGCACATGGAACTGAGGGTAGGGAGCTGGGGAACTCAGCTATAGGACGCTTGTCTCAGGGCTGCAGGGACGCTTGCCTCCATGGAGGAGGTCCTGGCTTCATCCTCAGGGCTCACCCTGCCCACAAAGGCCACTGCAAAGGCACTCTTACCAGCACTGCCCACAGCATCCCCAACAGTGTCCTGCATATCTACATTCTGTTTACTTTGTTTTCTTTTTTATTTTGTTTTGTTTGCGCAGTTGTTTATGAGAACTGCAACAGAATGTCCTTTCCAAAGAAACATAAGTTAAACAGTTCTGGTTCCCAACATTTAATAGAAATGGTATTGCTTAATATAAAAAGCCAAAAAAATTAAAACTGGGACTCCTCCCCTTCCCCCCCCCCAAAGTCCCTGGAGCTTGGGGGCTGGAGAGGCAGCTCCAGAGTTATGGGCACATGTTCCTTGCAGAGGACCTGGGTTCAATTCCCAGCACCTACAGAGTGGCTCCAAACTGCCCATAATTCCAGTTTCCGTTTCAGAGGCTCTGATGCCCTTTCAAGCAACAGGTCTGTACATGTGCAGGCCTGCATGCATGTAATACACACATACACATAAAAGTAAAAAAATTTAAAATGTTAAAATAGAGATGGGGGCTAAAACTCTTCTATGTGACAGAGCTGGGGGTAGGATCCTGGTTTCTAAACTCTCTGTCATGGGAAAGCAGGGATCACCGAAGACATGGCTGCTCATGGACACGGCAGGAAAGACAAAAGATGAGCCTGGAGCGTCGTACAAGGCTGTAACGTTGGGACATACTTTTAAAATAAAGGAAACGCTTCGAAACGATGGGAATGTCAAAGGACAGAACCCACGGAGGTGGTGGGAGTGAGGACACTGAGCGACAAGCTAGGGTAGACTCAAACAGAACTCAAAATCCAAAACTGGTGTCTCTAAACACATACTGACAAAACACCTGAGAGGTGAAGAGGTAAACGGCATCATCAAGAAAAAATGCCAACGGCATGTGGAACTGCCACAGACGCCTTTCACAGGGAGGACCAAACCCCAAGCCCATCAGTGTGGGCTGAACACAGCAGTGGTCTGCACATGGCTGAGGTGAAGAGACACTGGTTATGTGATTACGGCCAACATCAACAGTAAGTCACAGCTTTCTCAGGGACTTAGGGAGGGGGCTAGTAGAACCAGCATTTTCCCTCTCTCTGTGTAACTCAAATTTGTAGGTAACCCACCACATAAAGCCCACTTCAACAAATGTTACCTTCTTGCTCCATAAGGTGCAGTCCCCAAATATTTGACCAATAATCCTGAAAACAGGCCAGACTCTCAAAAAGTAAAGTCTGGGAAGCTGTCACGGCAACTGAACTCTGGGATAGCACAATGACTACATTGGTGTGGCGGGATCCAAGACTGGGAAAAGACTGTTATGTGAAAGCTAAGAAAGTTTGTACAGTACAGACCTGTGCACTGACGCTGTTCACTAACTATAACAGTGTGCAATGATGCAAGGGTAACTGTGAACGGAGAAAGCTTGGTAACTCTACACTACCATCACAATTTTGCTCTAAATTTCAGATACTCTAAAAATTAAATGTCTACTGCTAAATTTTTATATACAATGTCTAACACCAGGAAGTACCATACATAATTTTAGGTTTCTGTTAAAGATACAGGCGAAACATTATAATCATGGTGAGATGTAGATGCTGGGGCCCAACAGTGTGTATCCTGGCAACAGCACAAAGCTAACTTTTAAGAGTGACATATTCTTCTTGCCCATGGCAGCTTCAGTGACATTCATATAATACTTGACCCCCCACACACAAAATTAATAAGATCAACACAACCCCATTAGCCCTAGGCGGTTCATTACAGGGTGGCCATATGCCATATGCCAGTAGGTGGCTCTCAATAACGTAGAGATGTCACAGTCAAGGTAAGTTTACAACAATGATAAGACAGATGAAACCAGCCACTCAATTAATGCCTCTGAGCAGAGAGCAGCATTTATTCGTAAGCGCCATCGGCAGCTTTGCATGAGTTGAACACTGTTTACTTCTACTAAGTTTAGAGGATGCCAAAGAGACGACATTAATTTCACAAGCCAAATGACTGTAAGATAAAGCATCCAAGAGGAATTTGAGAAAAATCTCTGAAGACATTTTCAACAAAATGAGCAGAGTATATGGTGTCACATTCATTAAAAAATATACATGGTAAGATTTAGAGCCGGTCAGTGGTAGCTCACGCCCTTAATCCCAGCACTTGGGAGGCAGAGGCAGGCAGATTTCTGAGTTCAAGGCCAGCCTGATCTTCAGAGTTCCAGGCCAGCCAGGGCTACACAGAGAAACCCTGTCTCAAAACAACAACAACAAAAAAAAATTAGAATTTTTCCTACTAGTAATGTAGTCAAAAATTAAAACACACACACACACACACAAAACAAAACAAAAAAACAAGAAAGAAAATGAAAAAAAATCATTTTGAGACAGGGTTTCTCAGTAAACTCCTGGCTGGCCTGGAACTCACCCTGTAGAGCAGGCTGGCCTGGAACTCAAGAGCTCCACCTGCCTCTGCCTCCTGAGTGCTAGGATTAAAGGCGTGTGCCACCAGCGCCTGGAATATTGTCTTTTCTAGATTACATTAAAAAGATAAAATCAAGTGAACACATGAAAAACAATAATTAACCATTCTTCCAGGAGCCTCTAATTGATCAATGGGAATGAAGGCTTTTTTTCTAACTTACAATTGCTTAATTAACTCTTTTAAGTAAAGTGAACTGTTACTACACTTGGCACCAAATTTAACTTGGGACTGTACCTCTGGCTGTGCTCTATACACCTGCTGGATGAGCCGCCCCCCCTCACCCCCACCTGAAGCCACCGAACTGAGAACACCAGGAGAGAAGGGTTCTTTGAACGTACTTTGAATATACTCCAGCCCTAGCCCTGGGCATACAAAGAAAAGGTCAGCCAGTGAATATTTCTTGCCCTTTAAGGAAAAATGTTTGTGAAATTACTTTATAAACAAGTGAGAATTTGGAGTGTATTGCAGCACAATCACCTTGCCCATTTGAAGTTTTAAAATTGTGGAGGTGACGTGGGACACAGATCAGTGGAAGCACACATGCCCGGTATCCAAGGCCCTACGTTGGATGCCCAAGACAAAGGTCAGGGTTGGAGGAAGTGACATCGCCCAGACCAGGCTGGCCCTGGAGGAGAGGAAGGGATGCCAAGTAGGCATGAACACAGACACTCACTGTACCAGACAAAGGGTTAGCTAGGGGTAACCAGCTTACCCTTGAGAACTCTACGGCACCGTGGTATACAGATCCAATTCAGTTCTCCAATAAACACGAGAGGGGAACTGTCCTTCACTAGACCTGACACAGAAGTCTACAGACTGTCTGTGACGTTGCTAATGCCATCAGAGATGAAACTTCAGTCTTCCCATTCCCTTCTCTTTATCAACAATAAAACAGTTTCTTATCGTGGCATTGTGTGAGATGATAAATCCAAGTGCAGCCTCAGGAATGCAGCAAGTCATCCTGGACAACAAGTATCTTTGACAGTCAGCTAGCTGTCTTACAAACACTCCACAAGAACGCTATCTGTTGACATGGAAACCAAGGTTCGGAGCCTAGAGGCAGAACACAGCAACCAAAAGGAAACATTCAGAGAGACTGACAAGTGTATTCCCTCAACAAAATCAGAGTGCGTGTCGGGAAACCAATGGCACGCACACACACAAACACACACATACACACAACACATACATATACACATATAACACACACATACAAACACACACACACACACACACACCTGATCCCTGAAGTAGACTGCCGCACTAATACAGGCTGAGAAGGCTTTTGCACTTATTTAAAAAAAGATTTATTTGTTTTTATTTTCTATATGTATTCTGACTGTATATATGCATGCAGTGCATGGAGGCCAGAAAGGGGATCCCCTAGAACTGGGGTTATAGTCACTTGTGAGCTACTATTTGGGTGCTGGGAGACAAATGTGGGTACTCTGTAAGACAGATTGCTGGGCTATCTCTCCAGCCTGTGTGCACTTTTAAAAAGCAATGCAATCTCAACATTTTTTCACCACATAGAAAATGAGTACTCATCTCCAGATCAGCTAAGGCACCCAAGTGCAGTCCATTTCTGTCTGTTGTGGCACACACATGAATACCAGACATCCATCCCTCTTTTAGGGATGTCCAAAAGTCCCTCAATTTTCCCTTCACTACCTATAACAAATCCCTGGGGTATATCGTGGGTATCTGACCCCATGGCTACATCTCACTCTAAAGAGTTAAATTAATCCAACAGGCCTTCCTGAACCTTTAGCCAGATGTGTAATTGACACTGGAGATTTGTCTGGCATCGGTCAGATGTGGCTTCTGCACTCTTACAGTCAACAGTCCCAGCTCCATCAGTGTTCTCCTCAGAGCCCCTTGGTTCACTTGCAAGGGCTGGCCTAGTTCCACGCCTCATGACTGACCAAAGCAGCTCTAGGGAGTTGATGTCTGGTTTCTGCGGTGGTCTGGCTTGTTGACTGGTATATGACAGCTGAGATTTAACCACATGGATTGGGGTGGACGCCAGTCAGCCCACTACGTTTTCTCTCCACAAGCTCTCCTTTGTTTTTTTTGTTTGTTTGTTTTTTTTTTGTTTTTTGTTTTTTTTTTTTTTTTTTGATTTGGTTTTTTTGAGACAGGGTTTCTCTGTGTAGCCCTGGCTGTCCTGGAACTCACTCTGTAGACCAGGCTGGTCTGGAACTCAGAAATCCACCTGCCTCTGCCTCCCAAGTGCTGGGATTCCAGGAATGTGTCACCACTGCCCGGTCAAGTTCTCCTTTAATGAGGAATCTTCTTCAGTAAGTAACATCCTCAGATCCTCTTCTACCCGAAAGGACTAAGATCCTTCACTTGATCCGAATCTCCTCCCAGACCCGTTTAGCGGCTTCCCTGACTCAGAAGGTAGGACCTCTCCAAGTCAAATGGAAAAGGGCCCAGAGCAGGTGTGGGGCCAGAGAACAACAGTCCCATTGAAGCCAAGTGTGAAAACGAAGCCCAGGGTGTCTGTCCAGTTTGATTTTCAAAAGGACAAGTAAGTATATCTATGTGGGATTTCAAAAGTGTTATACATTGTGGTAACAATGAAATACCTCAGGTGGGCCAAATAAACAGCCAGCCGTGGATCAGGGTCAGCTCCTGTCCCCAAGCCCTACAATCCCTAAAGTCGCTTGCCCACTCCTTCGCCTGCCACTCATCTCTCCATCTCTGAAGACCTTTGCACCCTTCAGGTTCTCATGGCCCCTGGAACAGTCAGGACTGTCCCCACGGATTCTGTCCTCTTTCCCACCTCAGACCTGTGCTCCTAGAAGGCAGGAACCAGTGCTACTCAGTGTTTGCCATTGTGTCCAGATTAGAGTGCATCCTTATGGAATTCCTAAAGGAACAATCTGGCTTTTTTATCTTATAAAGCTTGGAATCGTCACTTGACTGACTGTGAAGGGCTCAGCAGCTACTGAATGCTGGCTTCAATGATTTACCATACAGCTGTCCGTCAGGTGCGGTGTATAGTCAAATGGCCCGATAGTTCAAAACCCCTACTTTTCCTTCAAAATTAGCAAAATTTAGCTTCATGAGAAGAATTTTTGACACTATCTCAGTTACTTAAAAAGTTTCTTATGCACACATTTAATATTTAGAATATAGTCAAACATCTGGAAATCGTGACCATCTATTAGTTATCAAGATAAACTAATGTTTATTAGTTATATATGTAAGTGATCCTGTCACACCTTCATTAAGAATCTACTGGCAGGCTGCAGGGATGGCTCACTGACAGCTCTTCCAGAGGTTGTGAGTTCAATTTCTACCAAAGCACATGGCTCTCACAACCATCCACACTGAGATCCGATGCCATCTCTGGCATGCAGGCACACATGCAGACAGAATGTTCATATATGTACAATACATAGATACATAATCTTTTAAAGAAGAGTCTACTGGCTTTGAATCATAAACTATTTATTATAACTTTAGATTTGTAGGGAAGCTGGAGCTGACCAGAACCAGCTTTTAATATGCAGCCTAACTGATTCCTGAGATAGCCATGTGCTGTGCTGTTCTTGTTCCTCTGTGGTCTTAAGGGAACAGACTGAGTTTGCAGTCAACTCATCCCCACAGTTTATGCACGGTCTGGTTCTTCCAGAAGGGTGGGGCATATGAAGAGGAGAGTGAGAGACTCTGAACTTCCAAAGGAGAAGTGACTAAAAATCACAGGAGTCAGATCTAAGAATAGAGAAAATAGGAGGCACAGGGATGACTCAGTGGCTAAGAACACGGGCTGCTCTTCCAGAGGACCAGGGCTCCATTCCCAGCACCAACATGGAGGTGCGATACCATTTGTAACTCAAATCTAAGGAATCTTCTGGCCCCTTTGGGCATCAGGCATGAACAAGGTATACAGGCATATATGCAGGCAAACACAGAAAATAATATCAGGACCCCACAGTTCTTACCTCTGTCTTCCATCACCAGTAAACTCTGGATCATGGCATCAATTGAAAGCTATGAAGGTCGGGGAAGTGCTTGGCTTAAGTGGCTTCCTGAATTATAAAGAGATGTTTGCCCATCCCTATCTTGATCTCAACTCCTAACGAAAAACCAAGCTTCACGCTTACTTGTTAAAATTGTCTTCCATGTGGAAAACAGGAATGATCAGCATACACAAAAAGGTACAAATAACCTAAATTCAAATTTAATTTTTAAAAAGAAAAATAGGTCTATATTCTATCCAACTAAATATCAAAAAATGAAGTGAATGTAACACTCAAATCAATATTCTACCATAAATCAACTTGAAAAAGTGAGAGGGGTCCTGAATAAGAAAGCGTAATGCAAATTCCTTGGGAAAATGAGACCGCTAATCAGCTACACAGCTGATCTAGGCTTGCTGACTGCCGTAGACGCAAATGTGGAGGTGGGACCAATACCAACATCAGACAAAAACGGGAGAGAAAAATTCTGCACAGACTTCGTATGCTTGAAAGAAAGATTACAAATATTACTTTTCTCTTGCCCCAAATGTAAAATAGGCAAAATCAATAACCAGTTCTATTTCTGGGTTTCATCCACTGTGCTGCAGAAAGGCAATTTCAGCACAGCCCAAGTAGAATGCCTTACTCAGCATCTTCTCAGACACGTAAATCTGTCATTCTCCAAAAGACATTACTAATCGCACTGTGGCCTGCATAGCACTTTACACGTAATGCTTTAATGAAGCACGGGGGCAGTTAGGGAAACCTCCACACGCAGGGCACTTGAGCACAAGGCTATTGCATGTTAACAGTCTGGGTGACTATCCATCATTTCATTGCAACTGATTTAACAACTACAAAACCTAAGTTTGTGGTAATATAATTCCTATTAATTTTTCAATTCCCTCTTAAATATATTGACTTGCCAAAAGCACTAGCATACCCAGAGGCAGGCTGAAGAAAGTTGAGTTCCCTGAACATCTCACTCCTGACCATGAGCAAGGATGTTAGTCTAAGAAAGCCATGGTATTCAAGATCAGTCTCGGACATCTACATTGCTTAAAATGAACATGACAGGTCACTTCTACACAGAATAAAGACACTGGGTATGGTACACGGAAGTCAGAGTTAAGTTACTCATGCATCTAGGGCATACGACTAGGCTAAACCACCTAGCACGTAGCAGTCACTGGTGTATCTAATTCTCCCACCATCAGTAACAAAGATGAACTGAAAAAGAGAAGTAGCTGCATTACCACCTATTATCTGGATGCAGGTTTCTCTTTAATATTATTTATTTATTTATCTACCTTTGGATTGTGTGTGTGCATGTGTGTATGGATTATATGTACATGCATGCAGGTTTCTGAAAACCAGAAACAGTGGATCTACTTGGGCGGGAGTTACAGGCAGCTTTGAATTGCCTGATGTGGTTGTCAGGGACCCATCACCTGACACGGAACTCTAATCAGAAAGACACGCAGGCGTTTCTAACAGCCGAGCCACCCTTCCAGTTCTTTCTAGAATTCATGCCTCTTCTCCCGCCAACGTTTTCAGTTTTACCACTTTCACAGTGACCCTGAAAACCTTAAGATCCATCGGAGTTCTAGGATAGAGTCTATCAGGATCTGTCCTCCTATTTCAAACTAACATAGAGCATAGGAATGGGAAAGGCCTGTGAATTGGGAGTTATGAAATAAAGGTGATGTGGAAAATATCACATCATAAGAGCATGAACCATGGGAAAAGGCTAGCCATTGACACATTTATCAAGGACCCTTGTATAAGGACTAAAAGATGAAACAACATCCAAAGAAAAGATGTAGGATAAAAACGAAGAAGGAAAGGAGGAGGAGGAGGAGGGGAAAAGGGAGGAGGAAGAGGAAGAGGAGAAAAGGGAGGAGAAGGAAGAGGATGAGGAAGAGGAGGAGGAGAAAGGACTGTATTGTCTACAAAGTAAAACAACCACAGGCAATGAATCATGTTTGGTTTTGTATTCATTTGTAAGCTGAAGAAAATAATAATTAGATATAACCCTGTGAGGGAGGATTCATTTAATTTCTTTTTCTATTTTGGATTTGATTTTTTTCTCAGATCGGTACTTTTTGGTTCTAACAATTATTTAATCTCCAGCTTTCACAGGAATTACATTCATAGAATAGAAAGTGGACAAATTTATAGAGCCCAGAAAGCTACACATTTGGAGAAGTGTTGTTGGCATGATTGGTCCGGCCAGGCAAGACCTGCCGCTGCCACAGCAGAAGGAGCTTCCAAAAACGGAAGAAGAGAGACAAGAGGGATGAGCTTGTTACGGTCCTCCTGGGAGGGGTCGGGATGGAGAGGATGCCTCTGGAAACATGGCAGGAGGAAGAAGCACACCTGGCCGGAGAGGGGAGCCTCAGGTAACAGGTAAACAGCCTGTGGCTTTGCCTTTATTTCAGGGAAACACAGCAGATGAGATCAACACACACTTGTAGAGAGGAACCAAAGCAAGTGGGACAGGAGTGATAAACACAGACTCAACGTGAGGATCCTTTCCAGTCCCAAGAAACACCGAAGTCTGACATCATGGGAATCCCTTATTTTATACAAGCTTAACTAAAAATGACCTGCCAGGCCAAACGACGGCAAAATGTTTGATTTTTAAAGTTAAACATGAAAATGTGAACTTACAAACATAGTTTGCGCAGGGAGAGAAGGGGAAGAGATAAGAAGTAGGCTGGCCTAGGCATCTCCCTTTCCAAGAGTGAAATGGCAGATCCATCAGGACAGCCACGGCTATACCGTTCCTGGGAGAAAAACGCCACCGTGGTTCAGCAATGTCCTGTTGAACTTCACTGGTAATTTATATCCTGAAGCTGTGCATATGTTCTCAGACTGGTGAGGTTTGCAAGTGTAGGTGCCTGTGTGCTTCTTCTACCCAAGGGAAATATGGATGCTAGAGAGAGAGATGGATTTACCAGCTCCCATCGGCAAAGGTTTGGTGACAACAAAGTATTTCAGTGCTCATCCACTATGTTAATTTATCTTTCCAGAGGAGAAGATAATAAAGTCAACATCAGAGCGGCAGAGAGAAGCTCAACCCCGACAGGAGAGCACACAATGGCCAGGACACCCTGGAAATGTAATCAGCCCTTGGAATCCCAGAAGCTGACACAGACAGCAGGATGTACTGATGCTCCGTATCTCAGATAAACAGCACAGTGTTTCTAGACAACCTTACACACATCCTCCCATGCACACTCAGCCTCTGCTCTGCATATGATGTCTATTACAGTGCAAATGATGTGTAAGCATAAGTTACAGCACAGTGATTACAGGGGCCCGGACAAGCATAACTTTAAAAAATTACTTTCAATCTGCAGCAAGGCAAGCCACAGAAATGAAGGGTAAGCGACCTAACAAACTTTGGCTGCCACTGTTGTTATCTTGTAGACTACAGGGATGGGCGGAGAAAGGACCAGAAAACTGGTTTCCTGAAGAAACACTAGTGAGCGCCAGTGTAGTTGCATAATTAAGTCTAATTAAGGGCTGTGAATGTGGTAAAGGTTTATATCTTTCATATCAAGATGACCTTAGAGCAATTTAAAAAACCTGGAGCAGAAAATGAATAAGAATATAAAATATATCATTTTAAAATAAATATTTTTAAAATTAAAATTTGTTTTTAAACATTTTAATTTGATTTAACATCTTCTTGGGGCATTGAATCTGAATTTCAAGAATAAAATGTTCTAATACTTGCTTTCTTGCTTGTAACGTGAGTAGCTATATTAGTGGTCTCAATTTTGCCTCTTAGCCCAAGAAATACAAAACATTCACAGCCTAGCTCTCAAGACGAAGAATAAACAGCAAGGGAGCTACCTGCTGGAAAGAGACAATGGCTGTAAGGTATCAGGGAGAAAAAAAAAACAAGAGAAATATACAATTTAAAATGTATTTGTTCAGTACATTTTATTTACTTATCTATTTATTTATTTAGTGATTAAAAGCTGTATTTATGGGTTGAAGAGAAGGCTCAGTGGGTAAGAGTACCTCTGCCTGCAATGAAGACCCAGGTTAGATAACCAGCACCCTCACGGCAGCTCAGAATCACTTTTAATGCCAGTGCTGGGGGATGTGATGCCCTGGTCTGGCCTCTCTGGGTACTGCATGCACATGGCATGCATATAAATATGCAGGCAAAATACTCACACATAAAATTAATAACCCCCCCAATAATATTTATGAAAAAACATACATATATATACATACATATATATATATACACATACATATATATATACATATAATAACATTTTATCCTGAATTCTAAAATAAGGATGCATTTGCTTTTATTACTTTTTAAATATCTTGGTAAATTGAGAGAATGGATCAGTACTAGGACCTTTAGGGATCTAAATACTACCAATTGAATACTTAGGAAAAGTTCAAGGTGTTCTTGGGGTGAGAAAGGGAGGGCACTGACTGAACCTAGGGGCTTGCGCTCGATCATGGGTCCACACACCTGGTCTTCTCCTTACTTTGTATTATGAGACAGGGACTTAGTAAGTTGCTTAGGCTAGCCTTGATGCCCTTTATTACCAGACAGGCCAATTTACCTGCAGTGTTCCTGCCACAGCCCTTAAAGTAGCTGGGCTTATAGGCTTGCAAAACCATTTAAATCTCAGGGATTTTCTTAAGTGTCTAAACATACAAACAAAGTCAGGAAGTTGAGATTAACTAACAAAGCAAATATCCCATAACTTTCAAGACTTCTGTTATGAGTGGTCCATCGCTGAACTGGGCCAGTTGCTAAGTCGCTGTTAGCCTCTAGCAACGCAATTACCCAGTTAAGCCCACACCCTTCCCCATTAACCAGGAGATGCCAGACACTCAAAACTTCCCAGATGACTCCCAGCTTAGTCAATCCTTCCCAAAGATGTTTTATTGGAAAAAATATCTTCTCTATAAATCCATACTATCTAAAATCTTAATAGATTTGAAGCATTCTTAAATGCCCATATGGCTGCCTGAAATTTTCCCATATATGCATCCGCCTAGCACTTTAAAGAAATTATGATGAGAAAGTGGTTTTCCAGTAATAAGAAACTTTGGTTTGGTGATGACTCCTCAAATATTCACTGTTTGTTACATTCTAAATACTTAGTTCCCAAATGAAAATAAGGACTGCTAGGGTCATTGAGAGTCCCCTGCACACACAGAGAAAATACAGGTGCAGAAATATGCTCTGCTGTCCACAGGCAACTGTCTGCCTCCACTGCAGGTCACGCAGATCACTCAGTGTCACCGCCCTTTCATATCACCCGAGAACGCACTCGCCAAGGCCAACGTGATTGTTTTTTTTTAAGCTCATTATAATTCAAGCAAATTAATAACATCACACAGCATGTGTGGTGGGACAACACCACGCACAGAGAAACATTAAAGCCCCTCTCCGCTCGAGCATCACTCATCCTGATCTTTACTACCGGATTCAACTAAAGGTCAAGCCGTATATGATGATTTAGAGTCAGAAAATACATTATATCACTCTCGAACATGGACTGAAATGCGGGTGGCTAATATTAAAATGGAGGTAATTTAAAAATTATAAATAATGAAAGATGTCTTCATTACCACATATAAGAAATAAAGCTTTACTGTTGATTTCCAGCAACAATTTGGCCACCTCGAACACACATGTACATGTGTACACATACACACACACACACACACACACACACGCTTACTGCTAATGCTTTTAGTGCAACATTAATGTTTCTCATATTCTTCAATATATATTCAATGGACATCACTCTTGTCAGGGACCAAACAAGGTCAGAAATGACTATATGATAAATTACAAGCCTTAACAACTTTTGAACAGACTCAAATGTAAGAGTCATTTAAAGGCCATTTAGCATGACAGAAGAATGGTAACAAACTAGACAAACTAATAAGAACCATATATTAATCTGTCCTATTCCATGGTAAAAGGCCACCATCTTAACAAGCACTAACTGAAATGGGGAGTCTAGGCATACATGACTGGAGACAGTAAAAAAGAATTATCTATTAAAGACTGTATAAGCGATAAATACTTGCTAATTTATGCCGATATTTTATAAGCATACGAGGTTTTATTAAGACTTGACCAGAGTTCTGGCACAGAGACCACTGAAATGCTGTTTTACCAGCATTGACATTGAAAGCAACCTCAAAGAGGTGAATTCAGGCTCTTGCTGATTTATTTGTTGGATCACTGGTTGGTTTTTCTAGACTGCTGAAGTGTCCCTCTTCAGGGTCTACCTATATAAACATGGACTGAGATTAACGGGCTTTTATGTAATTCTATTCCTTGAGGTGGCTGAGTCCTGAGCACTGAGCTGCTCTTCAAATTCCCCAAGAGACCAAGTGAGCTCATCTGATACAATCAAATCAACAGCAATTCCCCCATGAAGAGGCTGAGGAGTTGCCCTGCAGTGTGGGGGCACTGACTGAACACCGCAGCTAGTGGCTTCTCCAGGAATGACTTGAAACTGACAAGTGACATTGATAAAATCGTCACTGATAAGTCTACTTCAGTATTTCTCAAGGATGGCTCTTCGGCCATCAAAATGACATTCCCAGGGAGCTCAGACACAATATATACTTCTGATTTACCCTCCAGATTTGGGGCAAAAGGCACACAAAGAAGGACGCTGAGGAGGCCTTGAATAAACTGCCCAGTGTGCCCCAAAAGCTCAGGCGAAGGCAAAAGGCCTTCTTCTTCAGAAGAAGACGTTTTCTTCAGAAAACGTCTACACCGACACAATTGGACCTCCATCGCACACAGTACATACTATTCAACAGGCACAAGTACAGGATACATCAAACTATTAAGAGGATGGTACTTTAAACTGTGCATCTGGCTTGGCAGTAAACACATGCGTGGGTATACACATAGATTTAAACGAATGGAGATGCACAGGAACAGACAGGAAAATTAATATTTCTTGAAAAAAATAAAAACCTGATTCTTTTAGAGTTGGCTCAACAAAGCCATTCATGACACTCTAAAAATCCCCAAAGGGCACCAAGTTTCTCACTGTCTACACATTTGGCCCATGCAATATTAACTTCTCAAATACATATTGAAGGAGGCCAAAGGAAAAGAGGAAGCATGGGCTGATTCCAGGTCCTCGGAAACATCACAGTATCGCGCTGCTTTTATCATGCATGGTTGTGCTGGCAGGCAGCGCCACTGTCCCTGGTACATCTGCTGCAAAAGGCGTTGCCTAGCAACAGCAATCAATGCTGGGTTTCCTCTTCGCCATTTTCCTGAAGATTGAAACACTGCTCCACGGTACTACTTCTGTTGACTGACCACATATACTTGCTAATATTTCTCCTGGTTAACAAATAAATAAATAAATAAATAAATAAAGCTGAACTAAGAACCCTAGCATGACAGTTGAGGAAAGTCTAGAGCAGCACAGGGTGCTTTGCAATGTGTTTGATGAAGAAAAATTCCTTGACAGCTCATTGACTTTATCTGCAAGATACTCTTTCATTCTGCCATTTTTAGAACTGATTTCTGCTACCTCAAGGGAGATGAAAGCTGTTAGCATGAATTATCATTCTAAATGCAAATTTACAAAGGGGTCCCATGAAACGCAAAAAAGCAAATGATCTTCAGAAACATGCTTAATAACCGCCACATGTGTGTCTTCGGCAACACTTCTGTGTTGGTTACACTCTTATCATTACCAAAACTTCTCCATAATGTAATGACTCCAATGATGTCACTCACTACACGTAATTATAAAGACAGAAAGCATTTAAGATATAAATGTTGATGGTAAAAATCACACAGAAAACAGAACGTTCACTGAGCCATGAAAGGAAAGGGAAAGTGAATCGGGGATGAAGGCGGCAGCGTTTAAATAAGGTATGACAACATGTCTTCACAATCAGTGCTTCTTCACTCATGAACAAGTGGGATCGAGAACGTGCGCGTGTGCCTCAGCTCCCTCTCCTGTCACTGTAGGCCTGAGTAAACTTAAGGCTCCACTCGCTTACAGGTCAAGAGTACAGGCCATCAGGGCAGAGGAGTCTAGACAGCAGAGGTGTGATGCCCGGCCACACCCCGCTCACAATCTTCTGATGTACCACCAGTTGCCTTTCTGACCTGGCGACTGGAACCAGCCTGTAGGTGAATGGATCAACAAAAGTTTTGTGCTGGTACCAGTAGTGAAAGACAGCCAAGGTTTAATCTTTCACTCACTGTTCCTCAATCCATCAAACTTTTGTTTTTCCTTCTCCTGAGAAGGTATGGTGTTAATCTAACAAAAGGAGGGTTATCATAACACCGAGATGTGAGGGTAGCAGAACTGAACAAGACAAGGGATGGGTCCTGAAATCCATTTTATTTCTCATCCGAGACCTCAAATCAGAAGAAAATACTCTAATTTTTAAAAGATTAATCTAGTTTAAGAACATATCACCCCCTATATATACATTAACACTATAGAAGTATGCATATTCAATTATACCATTTTCCCACTATGGATTAAATTTAAATTCATAGATATGGTTCACTTCTTTCCTTTTAAAAAATATTTTCATATCTCCTAAATGCTTTTGATGGCTTTTTTTTTCTCGTTCAAATTAAGATGCAATGATTTACCAGTTACCACAGAAGCTATATGCATGTGGAGGAGAAGCTTCTGGTGATAATCTGTACAACCACTCACTGCTCTATCTAGAACATGCCCAAGCAGCATCCGAGAAAGCAGCTTCATTTCCAGTGGAGACTGGGAAAGAAAGAAAATGGTTTCATGGGCCCCGGCACTAAATACATCTTTGTTTGCACAGCCTATGTGTATTGTCATGGGACAGGTGCGGGAAAATATAAAACATAAATATTTAAAATTCAACTGAGCTGCTGGGAAGTCAATGACAAAGAAAAAAGACCAATGCAGGGTCTCGTGCACATATTTAAATACATAAATTACTTTAAGATGATCAAAAAGCAGCATCGCTTCATTTTTTTTCTTTGGCGCTGTTGTTATGCAATGGTACCATATATATTTTTTAATTAGGAACCATTTGTAAAATGCCACACAATAGTAAATACATCAGTGCTCTAACGGAAGCCATCAGTAATAAGTAGAAACAGTTTTACATTTAAGAGAAAAATCTTGGTCCTTTTGTTTCCACCCATAAATTGCCTGCATCACTCCCTACAGACTTTCAGCCTGTCCTCACACGATCAAGACTCAACAAATCTACCTGATGAAGAAAAGCCCAAAGGCTAATTGGCTCTGGTCTGTAAGGCTATAGGTTTCTTTTCTTGGTTTTAAATTAAAACAATTAAGTGTGTGTGTGTGTGTGTGTGTGTGTGTGTGTGTGTGTGTGTGTGTGTGTTTAAAAAGGAAAATTACATCATTTCCCTTCCTGCCCCAACCTCCCCACACACAAGCACACTACCAGCCCTAGCTTGTCACTGGAGACAACTGACTATCCTGAGGACCCCCCAGCTGCAAGCTTCACAACCCCGACATGAAGAAGGACCCAGGACAGTTAATGCTCTTGTCACCCAAAAGAATGAGCAGCAAACTCAACCTGGACAAACGCTGGTCTAGAAAACACTGCTGGAACAAAGAAGAAAGAAGTGCATGTAGATGCTTCTTCATGGAAAAAACCCCAAATCTCAGGGTGCTGGGCCAAAACGAACAAAATGGCGGCAGGGGCATAAGCTGGCTCAATTTACGTAAAATTAAAATCATACTAAAAGAAACTAATTCATACGTGAAAAACTGCACAGCAAACCAAAGAATGAAACTCAGAACAGCGGTGGCCACTGGACAGAAATGAAGACAAAAGGACGTAAATGTGGAAATACTGCATCTGGAGGACAGTGGGCGGCACAGACACTTTTACCAGCTGTTATGTGTCACCTGGAGTGAAGTCAGTACTCACTGTGTTGCAAGATTTAAAGAAAAGTTTGGCTTATTTGTCTCACCCACCCACTCACAAAAGGAGTTACACTCATGGGTGTGCTACCTGTAGACACGATGTCATCCGAGTACTGCAGCAGCACACATATGTCAGAAAGAGAAATCATACATGTCAGGAACATCACAGAAAACACCCATGTGCTTCAAATAATAGAGGATGCAAAGAAACAAATAGTCACCTCAAATAGTCCTCCACCCCCAGAGAGCACAGCCATCCTCAGATGCCCAATTGTCTTGTTTATCTTTAATAAAAAACTAAGCATCAGCTAAGTAAGTAGGGTGGCGTGTGTGTGTGTGTGTGTGTGTGTGTGTGTGTGTGTATGTTTGCGCGTGCGCGTTTCTTTCTCTCACCAGCCCCGCGTACTCAATTCCAAGTCTAATGACATCTGTAAACACAATTTCCAGCATAAATGTCCTCAGCCTTCTCTGTACTGAACTCTGAATGTCCCCAGACGGATACCCATATAGAGCAACTATCTCTAATCTGAAATGCTTGAGGCTAGAATGCTCTCATATTTGGGAATTTTTCAGATTTGAAGATTTTTGCCCAGACTTTGCAAGTTGTATATGTAATCAATCCAAAAACTTGAAACCTCGGGACCATGTGTGGTGCTACACACTTTCAATGCCATGGCAGAGGCAAAAGGATTGCTACAAGTTTGAGGCCAGCCTAGGCTATACAGAAAATCCTTAGATTAAGACAGACAGACAGACAGACAGACAGACAGACAGGGCAGACAGACAGACAGACATTTGAGATATTTTGAAATATGAATCTCTGAATCTCTTTGAGTACTGAGAAAGTCCTGGCCTTCAGAGGAGTTTGGATTTGCGAAGTTCAACCTGTACCTATTTCCACATCTGTCGTCTACGCTTCCACTGCTGCCCTGCCTCACCATTCACAGCAGACAGAGGCTGCTCTGCTGTTGTGACTGTTGTGATGTCTGGGCTGGAGGCAGAACAGATGGGCAGGTCTGCTGCATGATGAATATTTGCCAACAATCGGAAGGGTGTAAAAGTAAATCTCAGAGAAACCCAAACACAGCCACAAGGAGCCTAACGAACAATTAAAACATTCACTGCTGGAGAGAGAAAATGTCACAGTGTCATAGTGTGAATTCAGAACTACTCAAAAAATGAAAGCGACCAAAACAACACATTGCTAATGTTAATTCCCACTTATAACAAATCATACCGAGACTGGAATATGAATAGGTATTGTACTCACATTTATCTGATTCTCCATTTTAGACAAGCACAGCTTATTGGTTTGTATTACTGGGTCTGTCATAGAGAAAGACTGCAATATGGACCCCATGTAATAAGAAATAAGCCAAATTTGGAAATCAAACTTGGGGTTTGGAACATTGTGCCGTATTACTGGTGCATTGTTTTGAGCAAATACCTGGATTTCTCAGTTTCTATCTCATTTGTAGTTTAAAAAATGATTCACAACATTCCTATGAGAATTCTGTAAAATCCACAAAAAAGTTCTCAAAAAGGATATTAATCAAGTAGTAGGTTCTTCATGGCTCTGAGTTTGCCTATATAATCATGACTCCCTTCGGAAAAGACTCAAGCAGGACTCAGAGTTAGAGTTGACAACCTGCTCATCTTCTACAGGCTACAAAACCCTAAGCGGTGGGTGTACAGCCACACTTGGGCCACGGGGTGATCTGAAGGAAGGCGATCTAACGTGTGCTGCGTTGTCTAGCTGGGAAGGAAAGGTTCCCTACCGTGACGAGCATAGCTCTGAAGGTGCAGCACACATGATTAACACCTAAGCTGAGAGCTACTGCGCATGTCTCTTCACGACACAGTTAAGTCGTAGACTTCATTTTGCTGGCTGTCACTTAGTATTCATCCCCTGCCTGTTTTCTTTTTTCTCATTGTTGATATTATAATTTAATTATATCACTTATGTCTTCCCCTTCCTCCCTGCAAACCCTCACATGAATACCACCTGGCTCTCTATAAAATTCATAACCTCTTTTTCATTAATTGGTGTTAAATGCATTTCTGTATATAAATATATATTCCTAAATTTAACGCTGAGTCTTTATAATGTTACTTGTATGTAGGTTAACAGGGCTGACCATTTGGTACTAGACAAGACCTGTCCACGGTGGTTGACCTTGTTCAGCAACTGGTAATAGGCAGTCATGTTGGTGAGATTTTATGGGTGTAGCTTCGGACACTCTTAAGGACACGTCTCACAGCAAATTCCCTGGTCCTCTGGTTCTTATGGTCTTCCCATCCCCTCTTCTAGGACACTCCCTGGCTTTAGGAGAGAGTTGTTTTATAGCCAAATCCATTGGAATTGAACTCTACAACTCTACAACTCTCTCTGGCTATGCTGTTGGCTTCCTTTGACTAACATGACTGCTTGGAAAGACTCTGCCCTGCAGTTTACGACAACAATAAAAAGGTTCTGAGCTCTCAGCCCCCTACCCAACTTCTCTGGTCCCTGGCAGAGGAAGAAAACAGAGGTCGACAGAAGAAAGAGCCTCTTGCAGCCAAGGTAGTGGCCATGGTAAATCACCACCATCAGGTGGGCAGATGGACAGTAGGAAGGAAAGGTGAGGGATTCTCAGGTCAATACACAGATCCAGATCCTGGAAAACTTCGCGCCCTTTGAATGGTCACAAATTAGTTCCCTGTCTCTGCATCTCCTCCTTGAGGAGGCATCCCCATCTTAAAGTATTTATTCACTCTGTCATTTTGTGGGAGTACAGAAGAAGGAACCACAGTCACAGAACAGCAATGGCCCTTGGTTCTCTGACAGACCTGCCAGTCTTACCTGCTTGTCACTTTATGGGCTAGGTGCTCAAAGGGTCATTTAGCTTTGTTTCTTCTGAAGTGACACACAGGGCTAGAAGCGGGTGTTGGGGGGCTGGGTGGTGGCAAATTTTCCTTTAGAAATACAAAAACTCCAGCAACTTTAACATACTAGAATAGCTAAATTCTATAATTTCATTTGCACGAATTCAATCATATCCTAACATTGAGGTTGAGTAGTTTCACAAAATCAGTTTTGATTGCCATCTGAAATTTTATTTTGGTTTTACATCCCGTCTGTGAGAGGGATTTAAAACATTTTATTTTCAAATCACTCTTTCAAACACCTATCATTAATAACACAGGATCCTTTTGTACACAGCTACCAGAATGTACAAGACAGAAACTTTACCACTTTCTTCTCACAGAGCTGAGATAGAACAACCGCGTCAACAATACACAAGCAGCACTTTAAAATAAAATGCTAAGTTCTTCAAAGAGAATATAATGGAGATGCAATGGGATCTTTCTGGGACCGTCACACCCAAGCTTCCGGAGCAGAGCCAGCAGAAGTTCCAAGGGGCCTTTTTGAAACTGAACGTTGGATATAGCAGGGCCAGATGCAAGTCGGACATGGCTTAGGCTTGTGATAGCATAAAATGTCAAGTAAGGCAGAGCAAGGTCAGTGCTGAAGAAATGAGGAGCCCACATTTTATTCTAAGTGTAAGAGAGAATAAAGAAACTAAGAGAAGCAGAGGTGTGACCAAATTCAGACTTCAAAACAGATCCAATAGGGTCCCCCTGAAAAGCCAGTGGAGCAGGAAGCGAAAGAAGGGAAGAGCGGTGGATTCCTACCCTACCAAGGAACGCATGAGGCTACTTTGGATGGTGGTGGTGATGTAAAGGTTGTGCCCATCTTTGACATTAGAGGAAATGCCAATTTCTCTTTGGCTTAATACCTGTGATACTTTTCTTTAAGGGTGGGTTAGAGTCACACTACTGTGGTGGTTTGAATGAGACCAGGCTCCTATATTTCACTGTCTGGTTCTTGGCTGATACTGTTTAGGAAGGGTTGGGAGGTGCTGGAACTGGGGGAGCGCTTTGAGGTTTCAAAAGTCCATGCCAGGTCCTGCCTCACTCTCTTTGCCTGCACAATTTCTGCAGAGCAGGTGTGAACTCTCAGCGATTGCTCCAGCGCCATGCCAGCCTTTCTGCTGCCAGGGTCCCCACCATGGTCGTCATGATACCCCCTGAAACTGTAAACAGGGTCCAATTAAATGCTTTTTTTTGCAAAAGAGGTGCCTTGGTCATGACGCCTCTTCACAGCAATAGAACAGTGACTAGAAGAACTATATTCCTTGCTTTCATAATCATGTACAAATTAACAGCATCTTATAAATGTTACAAGACAAGAAGGAAAGTGATGCCTCAAAGGAGAGAAGAAAGAAAAACAGATTTAAGTTTCCAGTTAAACTGGAAACCATAGGAAGTTGGTAGAGTTTCATCATTATGAAGATGCTTTTCTAAATACTTCTAATAGCAAGAGCAGTCTGTAACCCAGTCTTTTCACAGAGTATGTCTTTGACTTCTTTATTTCTTCTTTTCCACACACAAATTTCTTAATTTGGCTTAACTGGCTCTCAATTTGGTCTGGAAACATTGCTCCCATCTAAAATGAACGCCAGTAAGCGTGTTCTCCTAATGAAATTGTAAGTGCAGCTTCCACCACTGTGTGTGTGGTCTGACTAGACAGAGAAAAAAAGAAGGAGCAGATGACCTATGGAAGCCTGCAACCTTAGCTGTCTCATGTTGACCCTTAGCTCCTAAGTGAATCATAAGTAAATCCTACAGCCTTTTCATTACCTTGGTATAATGCCTGCTTTCCCAGCTAGCACACTGGGAAAAAATTAATTTGAAAGAATTAAAGTCTTTTCTTCAATTTACATCAAGACATGAATTTGCACACTATGCACTTATTTAATTTACATGAGAATTGGAGTGTATTTTCATCTCTGACTATTACAAAGTTAACTATAAGCTGTGAAGAATAATCAGTGAATGGTACATTTGTTTGACACTATCTTTTGATGTTGACTATATATCCAATTAACCCATTAAGGTTTTTTACAAATCCTATAGTGAAGCACCTGTATCCATTTGTGATACCATCTACAGGCTAAGACAACAAATCTCTGGTGTACCGTTTTTTCAACTATGGATTGTTTAGAATAGAATGGGTAAGCAGGAATCTTACTTTGTATGGTGTCATTGTTTCAATTTTTAGCTTTTTTCTCCCCTGTGTAAGTATGTGTGTGTTGTCCACACCTGTTGTGGATATGATCTAACACGTGTGTTATGTTAACTGGGTCCCCAAAATTGCAAAAGAATCCTCATGTAAGACACTGAGGTAAATAAAGTTCCCGGCGGCCAATGGCTGGGCAAGAAGACAGAGGAGGGACTACAGGGTTCGAGGACAAGGGGAACTAGAGAGGGGGAAGGATTTAGAACCGCCATGCTGGGAAGGGAGTAAGGTCCCGGCCTGAGAGGTGCAGAAGAGCACACCAGTCAGGTAAGCGCTGAGGAGGAGCAGCCCCGGGGCCCCGCCCCATCGGGTCTGGCTAAACCCAGTTTATTTAGTAAGTAATAAATCAGGAAGATTGGGGGGGGGGTATTAGCCACGTGGAGGTTTTGGAGTGGCCCAACCACAGTGAACTGTTTCAGGCGTCGTAAATTACAAGGTGGTGGCGTGCGTGCTTGCGTGTGTGTCTTTCATTCGGGAACAGAGAATGTTGGGATGGACAGACAGGAACACACTGCTGCAGCTGCCGGGTTGATTTAAGCAGGATTAACTGGCAACTGTAACACACGTGTGTACCCTTAAGCAAACACACTACTAAAGACACACCCACTGCATACTAGGCAACTGTCTACTTCTGAGGTAGGTGCCCAGACATCTGTCTCCTATTGCTTTGTAAATTGTGATGCATAACTTTATCAAGTTCTTTGGGCTGGTCTCAAACTTGCAATCTAACTGTCTCAGCCTTCCAAGATTGCAGGCATCTGCCACTAGGTTTAGCTGGTTTAAATTTTTAATCTGCTGAAGATACATGCAGGGTGCTGTTTAAAAAAAAAAAAAAAAAGGCACTGTCCAGAAATTATGGTTGGCTGGCACTAGCACCAGCAGTGGGTATACAAGAGAAGTCAGCATGTTCCTGCTCCAAGGAAATATACCAGATGCAGCTGTGCCACCGTCACAACGCACAGACAAATCTGCACACAATAGCTATAAACTCCATATCAAAAATCAATTTCTTTTGTTGTTGTTGGTGGTGGTGGTTTTTGGATTTTTGGTTTTTTTGAAACAGGGTTTCTCTGTATAGCCCTGGCTGTCCTGGAACCCATTCTGTAGACCAGGCTGGCCTTGAACTCAGAAATCCGCCTGCCTCTGCCTCCCAGAGTGCTGGGATTACAGGCATGCACCACCACCGCCCAGCTCAATTTCTTGATATTAATAAAATGTACATGTACCCTGGCATTGATACACAGAGAACAGAAATCACTTTGAGCTTTAAGATTGGGGGTGGGGGGATCAAGATGGGATCATGAGCTGCTTCCCGGTGTACTAGAGATGACAGCGCACACATATCAAAGTAGCCTTCGTCATCTGGGGCCGCAGTCACTCATCAGATATACCACTGGACACCCGGAGCGCAGAGCACGGCAGGAATGACAACTGCTGTTTCGGATGCTAGTCTGCACAGATGACACCCGGGTTTAATGTCATTAACCTGCCACAGCAAATCAATTTTTTCAAAGGGAAGGATAAGACCGATGCTTATTTTGTGTTAAGGAGAGAAAAAAAATCCAACGGAAAAAGGAAGGGTGATGTTAAAATTCTTACGCCCTGGCTTAGTTTTTCGTTGGAAGCGCTGAGCAGGTTTTTGTTGAATTTAACCTAATTTTGCTATGGCAACAGTTCTATCGCCAAGACATTCTAGAAGAAACAGTATCTGTGTAATTGTTCTTATTCCAGCACTTTGTCTCGGAGATTGACCAAAACTCCACAGTTTTTAGTGCCAATGAGGTTAGGAACATGCACGCACACACATGTACACATGCACATGGGAGTTCACGCACGATTAGGATGTATCTTTACAATAAATGCAAAGCGCTTTCCTTTGTGACACAGAGCCTACTCAGCGGTTAGAGGGTTAATGAATGAAATGGATCACTAGACTGAAAATAAAAATCACTATTAAAGGAAAAAAGCAACATCAAGAGAATTAGGTGGCACGTAACACTGTAACCACTGAGAATTCTCAACAGTAAAATAAAAGCTTGTAGCCCCTGCATTTTCATTAGTTTTCCAGTAACACTGGATGCAGCATGAATTATAATGAAGCAGAAAGCAGCAGCAGACCCTTTAAAGAGCATATACACGACAGAGAGAAGCACTCCTGTCCACCTGGCCGCAGACACCGGCCAGGTCAGACCACCGTGCCCTGTGAACTTTGGTAACCTTGAGGTATGTCATATAGGAAAATATTTCATTAACCTGCACGATAAGAACTGTTCAGCAGCTAACACGGTAAGCCATGCATGCCGTAAAAATACAGGACAGAGTATAGAATGACATAAATCAGTTAAAATGTCTGTAATAAGCCTTCATGACTACGTGATTTGAAACTAGAAAATGTTTCCTGTGGTTCGTCTCAACACAAGTCAGACCTTTAGGGAAAACCTAGGATGCCAATCCAGTTTAACAGGAGAGAACAACTCGGACAGAACGACAGAAAATGGTGACAGAATACTGAGACACACCTCACCACATAGCCAGTCATCTCTGCACTCAATTTCTAACTTCTTAGTGTCAAAATGGTAGGTCTTCTGGACAACTTAGGTTGGAAAGAAAAAAAAAAAGCGACGAAAAGCCTCGAGCATCTTACCAGTGGGCCTGAGTGTGCAGCTGGGGGGTAAAAGAAGGTACGAGTGAGCCTGGCTTTACCCATTGCAATTTCAGTGTCTTACTCAATATGCTAATTTCTTCCACAGTAACCCAAAATGTAAGCATTTCTAGTCCACCAGAACTGAAGAACTGTTCTCAGTTTCTGCTAGAAAGCATTGCCTTCTATGAGGTCTATCCCGTGTTTATAAGAGTTACTTACCATTGAGAAGTCATTAGAAATCTCAACCCCAATGCTCAATTCCTTGGGTGCATCAACATTAGATTCTGGGAAGTGCCAGAAGATATCCAACCAGAGATAGCCCAACCCCTGGTCTGCATGCGCCTCTTTCTGTCCCAGACTGTCAACTTGAGTTTCTCTCCTGAGAAACTGTTAACTTCTTAAATAGGAGAATTCTAGGGAAAGAGGGTTTGGGTGGCTCACACTATAGCTATGTAATCCAGAACAAGGGCCACAAGCCAAGTAATAGTTTAACAAAGAGTTGAAATTTCTTATTTAATTTAATGAAAATTTGATAGCCACATGGTTTTTGGCTATCATATTGGAATGGAAGCAAGGTATAAAACATCTCACCATAACAGAAAGCCCTACTCTGCAGACTAGAGGACAGGCTTGTCAGGTTGGATATATGCACTTCTGAAAGTTCCAGGAATATAAAATCTTGCACTGCAAGGGCACATGAGGCACAATATCCAAGTCATGTTCAAGACCTTAAAGATGAAGATATCAGGGCCATTAAAATGTATTACATTCTTGATAAAGAAGTACCGCTGACAATCACGATTGTATTTGTAGTAAATGATGTATAGCCGGCTGCATGGCTGGTGTTTAATGGTAGATCCCTTGTTGAGTATGAATGAAGACCTTCACTCAATGCCCCAAAACGGACAATACTAACTAACAATAACAAAACAACAGCAAACCACACACATGCTTCCAAAACTAAAAGTGAAGTGAAAAATTAAAGAAGTGAAAGTATCTAGAAATTACAGGTCATTTAGAAATACAGTAAGACCGTGCTATCCTGTGGATCTGTAATATCCTCCTCCAAGCCCCTATATCATAGGGATGGTACACAGTCTGAGGCACAGTGCTGGGTAATAGAAAGGTGTGGGAGTGTAGGGGGGCGGGGAGATAGGGTGTTATGTACTTCCTCAAAGGCAACTAACTGCAAGAGTCTAGAATCTTCCCCTTCCTCATTGCTCCTTGGTAGCCATGGGGTAAGCAGTTTTTCCCCACCACCCAAACTCCATTACACATTGTCTCTTCAAAACATACAATGAGACCAGTCAGCAAGATGGCTCAGCGGGCAAAGAAAGGCCCTTGCCACCAAGTGTGACAACCTGAATTTAGTCTCCAGGACCCACAGAAGGAGAGAACCAACTCCTTCAAGCTGTCCTCTAACCTCCACATGTGCACACGTACAAATACACACAATAAAATAATATAGAGAAAAAAATAAAACAATGAGACCAACTGATTGTGAACCAGAGGCTCCAAAACTCTGAAACAATGTCAGCCTTTTCTCTTTATAAATAGATTGTCTAGGGGTACCTGTTATAGCAACAGAAAGCTAAAAGGCAGGAATTAGAAACAAAGGCAGCAAGGGCTGCTACCAGGACCTCAGGCTCCCTACTGAGTCTCTCTCTGTTCCTCCACCCTGCTGGGGGCCCTCAGCTGCTACCACCTCTCAACAAAAGCCATTAAGTTAATGTGTCAAAAAAAGAATATATCACCTATAAACCAAGGAGGCTGTCACATTAACTCAACATCATCCCAACATTTATCAACTGTGTGTGAATTCAATCTTTTAACAGAAGCATGAACACACACAGGGGGAAAAGGCTTTCATCACACACATTAATTTTTATTGTGCCCCTGTGTTATCTGGAAGAACTCAGCCACAGCCCCATCATTGTCTCAGCCCATGCCACTTGTAGGGCAATGGGGACAGGCCCTCTTGAACACCTTCCTCTCTGCCCTGAGATAAAGTGACCATACCACCCGCTTCTGCACCTGATCAATGTGTGCTGCTACGCATCTGTCAGGCAGATGTGGCTGTCTGCTTATATGTTTGTTTTCTTTCCTGTAATGTAACCTATTTCAGGACACGGACCCGTGCTCCCCATCCTTTGTGCATCCTGTGTCTGCTCAGGCATAACCTATGGGTGCCCAGGAACCGGTTACACTATATGAGTCTTAGATACAGGAAGAGGCTCTCCCCATCCTCCTAGAGAACGCTCTTGGCACAAGAGTACATTACTGTGGAAGCAGAAGGGAATTACTTGCAGGAAGGAATGAAGAGCCATGGGAAGGCTCAGGTCAAAGGTGAGGGTAGTAAGAAACAAAGTATGACTGAGAACAAAGCAAAAAATGCATATGTAACAAAATGCATATTACTTTGAATGCTTTTTTTTAAAAAAGATTAAAGAGCATATTGACCAAAGTAAAACCTGTACACACACACACACACACACACACACACACACACACACACACACACACGTTGTCAGAGATCATAGCTGAAGAGATGGTTTACTTGGCAAAGTGCTTGCCGTACAAGCAAAAGACACCAACTTAATCCACAGACCCCACATAAGAAGCTGGGTCCAGGGGCACACACCTGAAATCCTAGTCCTGAAGAAACACACAAGGGAACCCCAGAGCTTGCTGGCCCACAGACTAGCCTAATTGATGACCCCTAGGCCACCACTTTCTGAAAAAGAATAGGATAGGTGGCGTTCCTGCTCAGCAAAACCCACAGCTGTGCTCTGGTTTCCATATGTACATGCAGATGTGTGCACATGTGTCTCCTCACAGACGTACATGCACACACAAATCCATACACTTATACACACTAAGGAGTAGTTATTTAATTAATTAGTTAATTAATTGGGGATTTTTAAGAGTGGTCAAAGGCAGACATTTTGTCCCTGAAGACACAGGTCCCATCGCGCCAGCTGATGCCAGGCAAATCACTTCTCTTGACTCTGGAAGTTCTCCTTGTTACAGACATTTATTAAATTTACTAATCATAAAAGCTTTTAGATTTGTTTATTCCGTCTTACGTTGTCTTGAGTGTTTTGCCTCCATGCATGCATGTGTGTCGTGTGTGCCTCGTACCCACAGAGGTCAGAGGGTTTTGCATCTCTTGGCACTGGTGTTGCTGGCAGCTGAGAGCCATCACACAGTGCTGGGAACCCAAACCTTTACTATTCATAGAGCTGATAGTGAAATGAGAACATTTTTAGGCTTTCTCACAGGAAAACATAGAAACAAAAGAGAATTCTAAGTTCAACTAGGTCATAGCATCCATGTTCTGTGACAGCTGGCTTGAGTTACTGTAAATCCTGATTTCTGTGCACATGTGTATGTATGTCCCTTCAGTGTGTTCCTGCAAGAGTATAAGAAAATTATGACAGAACAATCATGCACTGATGTAGAAGCCCTTTAGATTTTGTGAACTTTCCCTAAAACTAGGTATTTCAAATGTATATTTTTTTAATGGTTTGAGGGGGAGGTTATTTCGTTTTGTTTTTTGCTTTCTTGGAAATATAACACATTTTTAAAGGGACATGCTAAAGCCAGCCACTCAGATCTCGATGGAATCTGAAAATGAGTTGAAATGCAACCTATCCCTAGGAGTAACTTCACACTCTGTACACACATGTTTTGGTAGTCAGATTTAACACATGTCCCGATGACCACACACTCAGTGCATCATGACAAATGTTGCCTAGCCCTGTGCTTTAAGGCTAGGGTTGATACATATTATTTAAAAAAGAAAAGAAAAGAAAAGAAAAGAAAGAAATGAAGGAAGGAAGGAAAGAAGGAAAAGAGGGAGAGGGGAAGGGAAGGAATCCTATTAAAATGGTGCATGCTAATTTGATTTAAATTTTTTTTTAAGTATTTCATTATCATCTTCTTACACCTGGGAACAGCACCTCAGAGCACGAACCTCTTTGTATTTGATTCTTTAAGGAGTCCATGTGCATCTGTGTGCAATGCAATGCACCTTTTACTTTCCTGAGTACCCCCTCCCCCTTCAACAGTATGCCCAGACTAATCTTCACATTCGAATTTTTATATTCTGAAATGCTGACTCAGGCCACTGGAGAGAACGAGGCTTTTGCTGGTGAGACTGAAGAAGATCCCTCATCCTCAGGATCGTTTCCCCCTTTTGTTTTGGAAAATGCTGCCCTATTATAAATCGGATGTGATGGATGCAAAACAGAGAAACGAGAGCATCTTTGGTACACGCCATAATCACTTCATGTAGTGTTTTGAAACACGTTATTATTAACGGCAACCGGTTTCCCTGCTGCCCATGACATGCAGCACACTAATTCAGCTTGACGCAGGAGATGCAGAGCCGCTGTGCTGCTGCGGCACATAAAGGCGCCAGCCTGAGAGCCGGCCCTTCAGCACATCCAACTCGTCCACCTTTCTGCTTCGTAAGTTCCAGCATCACAGAGAAAGGACAGGAAGCACTCCAATACTACTCACATAGCGCTTTCCAGTGTTGAGTGTTGCCTACTACGAACGCCCAAATCTTTTTGCTGTCCTGGAACTCACTCTGTAAACCAGGCTGGCCTTGAACTCAGAAATCCGCCCGGATCTTTTCATGGGTAGAGTTTTCCCAAAGGAAGAAAGTTCCAGTACTATCAGAAGTTGGTCTCCTGTAGGCGGCGCCTCCCCTCCCTGTTAGTCCTGAAAATTTCTGAATGCCCAAACAAATGATACCTCAACAATCTTCAAAATGCCGAAACTTCAGTTCCCTTTCATTCTGCAGTTGGGACGGACATCTCTGTGTGCTCACCTCTGCGTGGCGGTCTGCCTTTTTGGCATCGCTGACTAACAAATGCTTCTGTCATTCCCTTCCAGCCAAACCCACCAAGAACCCCGACTGGGTAAAGTTCCTGACGGAATGGCAACATGCAACTTTCCCTTTTTCCTTCTAGTTTTAATCTCCAAATAAATTACAGCTTGAAAAAATAAGTATAAAAACTGGGAACAGAAATATTTTGGAATATGCTAGACTAAATAAATTGTACAGAGACACAGAGAAAAGACGCTGGGAAACTTGTCACATGTACACAGCCTTCTGGAGAATGTAGCTGGCCCACAGATTTTGGCTAAGGGAATTCCTTTGGTCCTATAAAATGTTCTCAGTCTAGCATACTAATTTCTGTTGATTTGAAGATAGCCAGAATTGGTTTCTAAAACTTATAAAACAAAGTCTCTTAACTAGTGAGAAAGTGGTCACGGTTCCTGAGGATAGTATACCACTTGCTGCTTGTGAGGAACAGAGCTTTCGTCCAATTTTCTGAATTGAATGTAAGACAGATCATAGCACAATGACTTTTGCTAAGTCTGAAGTATGTACTTCAATTCTAAAGAAAAGCAACTTACCTTTTCAATCAAAACTCATGGGCTTTCTAGGTTGACTGCAGCCATAACACCACGGACAGATACGTTCAACATTTTTTTTAATTATTATTATTAATTGAAGCCTCCTCAAAGTTTCAGGTAGACTTTTCATGTAAGCTAGGATATATTCTCCAAGACTGCCATTGATTTATATCTAGGTCATGGATTTTTGTAGATAAAAGCCCGTAACAAGATTTACACATAGAAAATTAGACATCCCTGTTTAATGAACCCATTACTGGAACCATTCCACAAGGGAAGGAAGGAGAAAGGGTAGGAAAGAGGGAGACACAGAAACATACATGCACACACATAAACACAAAGAATACCAGCTATTTTTCAGATTAAGCCACTATGCCTAGTTATAAGACTCATAATTTAAGACACAGATTTGCTCCAAGGAAGTTTGTGTCCACGGAGGTCGCGAGGCAGACGCAGGTCACATTTATCCAACCACGGACTAAGCATGTGAAAGAGAGCAAGCAACCCCTGGGATTATGAAGCTGGAAATGTTAGTGAGGTGCACATCTGAAGAGTAGGGGCGACAGGCGAGCTACCATTTCAGCAATTTATTACCCAAATGAGAAAAGGGATGAAGGTCCTTCACCAATGACAAGATAACTTGCCGATGCATCAAACAGAAGGGACCAGACTAAATTGAGGAGCAATCTTTCTAGCTATGCAGATACCAAATGGCTACATAATTAGAGGAGGGTCTCCACGTAATAACCTAAGGGACTTAGGACCTTCACCTTCTTAAGAATGTGTCACCACCTGTGCCCAGAATGAATTACACAGTGGTTTAGAATTCTCATTCTACTCAGAGCATTAATATTGATGAGCTGTCCTGACTCAGGAGAGGAACGTGATTAGAAAACAAAGGATTTATTTTCCCAATAACTAAAAGAGTATGTATTATAAAAAAGGTAACAGATCAGGATACTATACTCACCAGGGTGTAAGCACAGGCGGGGCCAGAGTGGGTAAATAGGGGCTGTTATTTTATTTTGATAAAAGTATCCTCTTGATGTTGGCACTCGGAACAGTACAAATATCAGAGTAGCAGGTTCCAAATGAACATGTCAGGAAAGATGGAAGCCAAGACTGCCATTAGGGAGCTGTGGATTGAAAGGGCACCACTAAGTCAACAAAAGAAGTGGAGCCCCTCATCTCCGAGACAGACAGCTCACCTCCAAAAGGCGCTTGTTTAGCTCATGACTACCTAGCCTATAATAATGACAGTATTTTCTATGTAAAAACAAAAGTCTGACATAGAAAAGATATTCCAAATGGCATATACACATGTATAAAAAGAACCACAAGAACACGGGGCATTTTAAATATTGTACTGAACCCAGATAATATAAGCTGTGGCATAATAAAAATGGGAGGGCATTGAACTGGATACAGCTCTGGCTATTCAAGTGGACTTTTATGTGGAACAGGGGCATATATCCTTCCTCAGGACGGCCTCACCATGCCTATTTGAGTAGTCTGAGCTCTTGATATAGTAGAAAGAACTCCCATGCAAATTAGGGCCATTAGATTAAGTGAGAATCTAGCATATAGCTTATGACAAGTTGACGTTTATATTCTGCATTGCACACACACATACATACAAAGGCCAATGTATGCACACATATGGGCACACACAGGAATGCACAGATTCACACACACACACACACAGGCACATGCACACACACAGGCACACACAGGCATGCACAGATTCACACACACACAGGCATGCACAAACACAGACACACAAACACACACACACCTTACAGCCAGTGAACCTTGAAGTTCAATATTCATACATAAATTATATCAAATGCGAGAATATCACTTGTTGGGTACCCTGTCAGACAGATTAATAGCACACCTATAATTTTATTTAATATGTATATTAGTTCCACGAAGCTGCTGATTTAACATCTCCCTTTTAAAGATATACAAACAAAGCAGAAAAAGGGTGCCATGCCTTGACACACATTTTAGAGAAAATTCAGGCGTGTGTTCCCCGATTTCCAACATTTACACTTTCAAATATTATCATGCTACCTCATGTGGAAGCAAACACATCTCAATTTATGTCTTTAATGTTTCCCCCCACAGAAAATAACAGCGTATCTTTAGATTGCATATGAATGCTAAAGTACAAAGACCCTACACTGTACTCCTGGATCCACTAACAGAGCACACTGTGTTCGTGAACAACTTCCTCCTTAGTTTAAGTCCACAGGGGTAACGTCAGGTGGCTCCAATCTGAGGTCAAGTGGCTACGCCAGCCCTCCGCTGGGCCAGATGACTTTGCAGTAAAGCCCAGAGCAGCCATGCTGAGAAACTGCCTGCTTGGTCTAGCAGACTGCCCTGTGCTAGCCTCAGGTAGGAAATGGCATTTCAAAGTACAGGTGCAGTTTGGGAAGAAGAAACATCTCCGATCCAGATCTCAAATTCCATGCGTTATAGAAAAAACAACGGTTAAAACTCGTTTCATTTCTTTGATAAAATGCACGACCTTTTGCTTGGGAAAAAAAATGGCTTCCTGAAGAAAACAGAACTTGCAGTAGCACATTTACTTCTAGCTAAGAGCTATCTAGTACGAAACCAATTCTGCTAGTGAGTTTGGGGTTTTTGACTATGGGTTTTTGTTTGTTTTGCTTTGCTTTGTTTGTCATCTTTCTAAAAGTGTATTGGTATGAAATGAACCTGGCCAGCTGCTGTCTAGACTGGGCAGGCGACATCAAGAGACACCAGCACTTCAGTGCCTCCTGAGAGGTGAGAGCACACTCTTTCTGGCTTACATGGGAAAGAGCTTCAAGTTGAGCATAGCAGAGACTCGGAGGTCGACGGAGGAATCAAAATGAGGTGCTAGGGGCAGGCTGTTTCTCAACACTACAAGGCAACCAAGATACGGCTGGCACCCCAAAAGATGGAAGTTGATCATTTAACAATTTTATCCATACACATCCTGTGTATACACTGACACCACACAATGAAACCACATCCTTGACACAATTTAAGGTAGACCAAAAAAAAAAAAAAAGGTTCATAAAACTGGATTCTGGACATGATTTTTGGATTCTGAAAAGATTTTATAAGATTTTAAATCTTTCGGTATCATCTAAAATTTGCTTTTATTGCTAACTTGAAACATTTCCAAATAGAGTTTATTTTTTCTTTTAGCAAAGTAATTCTGGGAACATCAGGACACAATCTGGAGACTGAGCTCAGTCTAGCCTAACAAGATACCTTTTCTGCACAATACGATGACAAAGCTTAGCACCTATCGCTTTTCCAGCACAGCCATGTGCAGTGAAGGAGTTCTATCGTAAACAAAGTGCGTTGTGAGCGTCACCAGGGACTCCTGCCCAGGGTGTCCGCAGGGAGAGAGCTTGCGGCCAACATGGAAAGCCAGAGTGTGATCCCGGGCACACCCCTGCTGAGCTGTGTATCTCTGACTCTTCCGCTTTCCTGAAGTTCAAATAAAACCATGAACAAGCACAAAGACTGTAAAATGCAATAAAATAGTGGCATTGGTAGAACTATCCAATCCTTTATATAGAACATAGAAAAGGGCATAGACAACCCCAAACTGTTAATTATTCTGTTTTAATTCATGGAAATTGCCTTGTATAAAACACTATACAGCTGTTGTAGTTATTTTATGTTTTAATTTCTAGGATGAAATGTTTCCAAAAATAGGCTCCATAAAAATTTTTTTAATCACAGCATGCTAAAACTGCAGCCACATACAAAACAGAGTTCCTCTTTCACCTTAAAATAGAAGAAACTCGGTCTGGTGAGATGGCTCAGTGGTTAGGAGCACTGAGTGCTCTTCCGAGGTCCTGAGTTCAAATCCCAGAAAACACATGGTGGCTCACAACCATTTGTAATGAGATCTAATGCTCTCTTCCTGTGTGTCTAAAGACAGCTACAGAGTACTTACACTTAATAATAAATCTTTAATAAAATAAAATACAATAGAAGAAACTAATGTCTTGCATGTGTGCATGACTGCTCCTGCTCTTAGGTATTTCTGAAACTTGTTTGCTTACAAGTTAAAAAATATATGTAGCTACATTGCCTAATGCACAGCCTTTTATGGCATTAACTGTTTCTTAAAAAGATAGGATGTTGCTGACAGGAGTCTGATATAGCTGTCCCCTGAGAGACTCTGCCAGTGCCTGACAAATACAGATAGAGGTGGATGCTCTCAGCCAACCACCAGACTGAGCACCAGGTCCCCAATGGAGGAACTAGAGAAAGGACCCAAGGAGTTGAAAAGGTTTACAACCCACAGGAGGAACAACAGTATGAACCAACCAGAACCTCCCCCCCCCCCAAGAGCTCCCGGGGACTAAACCACCAACCAAAGACTGCATATGGAGGGACCCATGGCTCCAACTGCATATGTAGCAGAGGATGGCCTTGTTGGGCATCAAAGGGAGGAGAAGCCCTTGGTGGAGGGAAATCCCCCAGTGTAGGAGAATGCCAGGAAAAGCAGGAGTGTTTAGTGATCAGGGGGAGGGGGGAAGGGATAGGGGATTTTCAGAGGGGAAACCAGGAAAGGAGATACCATTTGAAATGTAAATAAAGAAAATATCTAATAAAAATGCTATATATATTTAAAAAGATAGGATGTTCTATGGGCTTATAAGATACTGGGATTTGAACTCAGGACCTCGGAAGAGCAGTCAGTGCTCCTAACCACTGAGCGACACACAGAGACACATACACATAAACACACACAGACACACACACAGATACATACACACAGACACACACACACAGACACACACAGACACACACACAGACACACAGACACACACACACAGACACACACACAGACACATACACACAGACACACACACACAGACACACACACAGACACATACACACAGACACACACAGACACACACACACACAGACACACACAGACACACACACACACAGACACACAGACACACACACAGACACACACACAGACACACACACAGATACACACACACACAGACACACACACACAGACACACACACAGACACACACACACACACACACAGATACACACACACACAGATACACACACACAGACACACACACAGACACACACACACACACAGATACACACACACACAGACACACACACACAGACACACACACAGGTGAACTTGTCCTTTTTACATTGAATCTTGTCTCATCTGCCTCAAGCACTCTTCTGGGCAGTGTTCATGTTCTCTGTGGCACAATAAGATTCTTGAGTTCATTTGTCATTCTAAGAACTTTCAGAATAAATTCAAATGCATTCCTTTTTCCTCTCCTCCTGTTACATACCATCCAAACTGTCTCAAAAATCTTATTATGAAATCTAAAATTCAAAGCTCCTTCTGTATGTTCATGTCTTCCACGGCCTTGACACTAATTCCAAGCAGTTGTCTCTCACACACTTGGAACATGCTCAGGTTTTTCTCACTCTGTGATAACTGTGGCTTCTCGGAAACTTCATTTTCATACTCCAATACTCCCATCTTCAACTTCCACTTGACAAATTTAGTTGTCATACCATATCAACCTGAAGACAACAAATGAGTCCAGAATATGATTTTTAGTGCAGCGGAAGCCATAGCGCTCAGCGCAGATGAGTCCCGCGTAAGCCAGGTGTGAAGATGCAGAATGTTTGCTGCGCCTGAGAGGAAACCTCATTTCAAAAAGCAAATCCTCACCGCATTCAGCAGAGAAGTTCACAGGAAGGCAGAAGGAGCCATTACATTTACGCGGCACATTGAATGTGGGAATGCAGCCCACCAATCACATCAGCGCTAGGACAATCAGTGAGGACGCCCGCCACCCAGAGGGGAGACTCTATTTCCTAATGAGTATGATTTGGTGAATCTTGAATTCTCTCAAATAAAATAATGTGATGTAGATATTTGAAAAATGAGGAGGCACGTCAGATTATCCCAAATCCAACGTTTAAAGGGCAACCATGGTTCTGATGATGCCAGCTTTAATGGACTAATGAGTTAAAATGAAAACTAACTTCAGCTCTTAAACAGATAAACACAGCAGAAGAGAAGGGCTGCCCATGCTGGTAATCCTAGACACTGTAAAGTAATTTCTGTAATCAAAACATGAGAGACCTGAGTTCGAGGCCAACCTGAGCTACAGAAATCCTGTGTCTGATTGATTGATTGATTGATTGATTGATTGATTAAAATATACAACCCTGAGACTCAGTGAGACACAATTTTTTTTCACTAAACCCGATGAATGGATTTGAGAGTTTGAGTGGTGCAGATGAACCCAAACAAAGCCACGGGAATCACCACAGAGCTAGTGGGAGGAGGGTGTCAGGGCTGAGGTGGAGGGGAGTGGCTGGCCGGCTTGCTGGCACACGTTAAAGATGACTTGCAGGAGGACGCTTTTGTTTTCTGATGAAGGAACGTGGTCAAGCTGGCTTCAGATGAGAGTGTCTGTCTCTGCATCACAAGTAAACAGCATAAAAAGCACCTTCTACGAGTGTCATTTACTGACTGGAGCACGTCAAGCATGTGGCCCAGCCTGTACCACTGAACTGTGCTGTGTCGAGCGAATGGGGGTCTGGCCGTCTTACCACTGTCCCCAAGCTCACCACTGATCCCTCATGTCACATACACGATTACAAGGTAACCTGTGCTGTTAGCTAACTGGCTGGCACAACTCGGGGGACACTGCTAAATACAGACTATCACTCAATCCGCTTTACACACGAAGTGACTTCTTTATTCATGTTATGTATATTGATGTTTTTCCTGTATACATGGCTGTGTGATGGTTTCAGATCCCCTGGAACTGGAGTTAGAGACGGTTGTGAGCTGCCATTGGGTTGCTGGGAATTGAACCCTGGTACTCTGGAAGAGTAGTCAGTGAGTGTTCTTAGTCACTAAGCCATCTCTCCAACCCCAACTTACATGGTTTTTTAAAAAGTGCAGAAATATTAGTAATTCATTCTAGCACCTAAAGATAGTAATGATATAAAGAAATAAATCCATTTAAACATAGAACCACACTGACTCTAAGATATGAAGAAATACATGTATCCTGGAGGTTTCTAATACTGTTCAAAAAATTCCTCCACTTATTTAAGGCAGTTTTTTCTTCCCAGACTAATTCACAAGGTTTCACTACATTTCTTACACTTATTGGGCATGATATCCCTATGTCTAAAATCTATCATGACTGTATCATTTTCTTTATTAAAAAAAGATATATTTTCCAAAAGACATAGAACTTTAATTTTGCAAGTTACCAATTTCAGATGTCAGATCTATCTAAACTAAGTATTTTCATACATGGCTTAATATTATTGAGATACGCACACCGCCAAAACAAACCCTGTTAAGCATTGGTAAACAAGAACACAACTGTCACAGAATGTAGACACCAGAGAGTAACTGGGTCCTTTTTCATTAAACGCTGAATCACTGTGAGCTGCCAGTAACATGGAGAAAATTAACGTTTAATATTTAATACTCTGTAGGCTCAATATGGAATTAGAAAAGTGTTTTGAATTTTATGCTATTTGACATTTCTATTGTAATTCAAGATTATATCCAAGAAGGTTGAAATTTTACTTAAAGGCAATTCAAATTTAATGAATGTTGTTGTTGTTTTAATGCTACTTTATAATCATTGAATTTTAAGGTTTAATGATAATTTAAGTTCAGAAAATAGGCTTCCTTCCTTATAGTAAAGACAATAATTTTCAAAGGATGACATTGAAGAACATAGAAGTATCATCAACAGAAACTACACGGTATATAATTATGTATAAAATGGCTACTTTGGTCATTACCTGATAAGAGAAACTCTATATACATGATGGGCTGGTCACTGTGCCTTGTGGGGAAGTGTCCTAGCACTGGGGACACAGTGTCCTAGCACTAGGGGCACTGGGGCAGGGAGAACGTCAGTTTGAGATGCACCTGAGCTCACTAAGTGGCCCTCCCCATAATCCCTGCCCTACACAGGAGAAGACGGGTTGCTTCTGTACACAGTCCAAGTGTACACACTCACAGAAACAAGCACCGGAGAACCAGCTCACCACTGGAAGGAGTGGTACAGCCTATGCTCTTCCTCATGAGGAAGGGTCAGCCAAGTCTGGTGTCACACACCTTTGAATCCCAGCCCTGGGGGCTGGGGACAGACGCAGGCAGATCTCTGGAAGTTTGAGGCCAGCCTGCACTGCACTGTAAGTCCCTGTCTCAAAAGCAATGACAACAAGAACACAAAACAAAACAAAAAGACAGGTGAGCTAGCCAAATGGCACAGTGGCACTCTGTGTACACCGTATGGCTCTGGCCTCACACTGCTCCATTCTTGTTACAATACACCTCTAGGAATCGTACTCTGGGGATAGGGCTGTAGCTCAGTGCCTGAATGGCCAACTGCCCTGTTTGACCCCTCAGCCTCATCACCAACAAATAACATCACACTCTATGTACAAGTGAAATATTAAAAAAAAAAACTTTTGGAAATCAGTACTAATAGATATATTTCTAAACACAGCCTTCCCTCTAAAAATGGAATTTTGCTGCTTACAATTACTTGTCCAGTACGTCTGAGATTATTATAGCAGGCGTCTTAGTAGAAGAATACCCTATATGTTAAGAAACAACTTTATACAGATTTTTTCCCAGCACAAGACAATAATTAAAATGTGAGTGCAAACATGAAGCTGTGTATAGCTGTGTGTGTGTGTGTGTGTGTGTGTGTGTTATTATTCTTGGATTACCCGTGAGGATTACATAGGATTTCAAAAGCAAACACAGGCATATGTGAACCAAAGTACAATTCCACAGTGCATAGGCAGTCCAATTCTGATGCTGCCAGAAACCAAGGGTATGGTATTTTGTTGTTGTTGTTGAACTAACAATTATTAATTATCCATTAATATGTGCCAGATGCAGTTCTGGGCATATTGCCATATTTTAATTCAATATTTCTGAATTGGACCTCATCATTTTTTTTTGTTTCAAATAAAGAAACAAACTAGATAATTGCCCAGTTCAAACAGACTACAATTCCAACTCTGTACTTCCTTTCAGTCATAAGTATCTCCATGTACTTCTGGCTTTTGCAGGAGCTCTGCCTGATACACTATGAACACTAGAGTCCATTTCTCTGTCCACTGTGATATATCAAGCTCTCCTAGTCAGCACACGCCTGGACCAGGGAACACTCTCAACAAAACGTCACTGAATCTTTGTGTTAAATGACTTGTCTGCACAAAATAAAAAAATAGGAATAGATGTTTGGGTCCAGGTCTGTATCCCTTAAAATATCTTCTGATGCAACTAAATTATATTTGAAGAATGTCATTTTTAGAAAGACAAATTGTCTCACTATTTATAACTGTCCCAGAAGCCGATGGCGGGTGGCAAAAGCTGGCACTACAAACTAACAGAATCAGGCCCACATGGGCCAAGTCATGCAGTCTTGATCTGCTCCAAGTATGTATGGTTTGGCTATCCAGATCCATAACATATATCACAAGGGTGTGGGCTTCAGATGCTTCTGCCTGTCCTCAAGACATACTGCAGAATATGAACAAAGCCTTTACAATAAAGAACCCACGGAATCCATGGGTTATTTTGCAGTGGAGGAGTTTGACAGGAGCTCTGCTAACTAACACCTGCTCACCAGGGGTAAATGATTCCACTTCTCAGTCTCAGGTTATGACGTCACAAAGCACGTGGTTCTAACAGCATCTACCCTTGTTTCAGAGATGACTATGGAGTCAATGTATGTAAAATGTTTGTCAAAGCCAGGTCAGAGTCAGGACTTCATAAGTGTTAGCTTTACATGAACAGGGATTGGACAGGTCAGAGTCAGGACTTCATAAGCTTTATGTTGAAAACAGGGTTAGCAGGAGTTAGCAAGTACGTTTTCTAGTCAGTGTGGATTGTAGCCCACTGGGCACTGACACCCTCACCTGTTTGCTAACCTTCAGAGTGTTTTATCATTATCCATAAATGATAGCGCTAGAAAGTTTAATTCTTTCTATATGGTTCTATATTCCCGTTGAAAACGTATCCTTTCATTCCCAAAGGAAAATACTCCTTCCAAAGGAATGATCAAACTCGAAAGCAAGGCTGAACAACTTTTTAAGTCTCAGGAAAAGAAATTGTATTAATAACTAATTCAAATGCAAAAATTAAAAAGGAACCACCTTAAATAATTATATTGCTTCTTATTTAGTGGTACATAATTAATCTTTTAGTGCCAAATTATTTTATGACAGGTTAATTCCTCCGATACAATATGCTTGCAAAAACCAAAAATCAAACCTTTCAATTTCTGAGTTCTAGCCAAAAGACCATATTGTCCAGGCAGAACAAATGTCTCTTCTAACTTCATAACTAATATAGATATGAGGAAATTTAAGCTTAGAGCACATGCTTGTAAGAAGAGAAACGGTTTAAATCTATTGTATATTAACCTGTAGCGCTTATTTCATTCTTATGCATGCAATGTATGTATGTAACTGTTCATGTATATACGGACAAGCCAGGGGTGTACTGTGCATACATGTGCACATGCATATGTGGTGGCCACAGTTGATGTCAGGTGTCTTCCTCAGTGCCTGCCTATCTTACTCTGGCTCTATAGTACTCTGTCTGTCTTCCCCGGTGCCTGCCTATCTTACCCTTGCTCTATAGTACTCTGTGTGTCTTCCTCGGTGCCTGCCTATCTTACCCTTGCTCTATAGTACTCTGTGTGTCTTCCTCGGTGCCTGCCTATCTTACTCTGGCTCTATAGTACTCTGTGTGTCTTCCCCAGTGCCTGCCTATCTTCCTCTTGCTCTATAGTACTCTGTGTGTCTTCCTCGGTGCCTGCCTATCTTACCCTTGCTCTATAGTACTCTGTGTGTCTTCCTCGGTGCCTGCCTATCTTACCCTTGCTCTATAGTACTCTGTGTGTCTTCCTCGGTGCCTGCCTATCTTACTCTTGCTCTATAGTACTCTGTGTGTCTTCCCCAGTGCCTGCCTATCTTCCTCTTGCTCTATAGTACTCTGTGTGTCTTCCTCGGTGCCTGCCTATCTTCCTCTTGCTCTATAGTACTCTGTGTGTCTTCCCCAGTGCCTGCCTATCTTCCTCTTGCTCTATAGTACTCTGTGTGTCTTCCTCGGTGCCTGCCTATCTTACTCTTGCTCTATAGTACTCTGTGTGTCTTCCCCAGTGCCTGCCTATCTTACCCTTGCTCTATAGTACTCTGTGTGTCTTCCTCGGTGCCTGCCTATCTTCCTCTTGCTCTATAGTACTCTGTGTGTCTTCCCCAGTGCCTGCCTATCTTCCTCTTGCTCTATAGTACTCTGTGTGTCTTCCTCGGTGCCTGCCTATCTTCCTCTTGCTCTATAGTACTCTGTGTGTCTTCCTCGGTGCCTGCCTATCTTCCTCTTGCTCTATAGTACTCTGTGTGTCTTCCTCGGTGCCTGCCTATCTTCCTCTTGCTCTATAGTACTCTGTGTGTCTTCCTCGGTGCCTGCCTATCTTCCTCTTGCTCTATAGTACTCTGTGTGTCTTCCTCGGTGCCTGCCTATCTTACCCTTGCTCTATAGTACTCTGTGTGTCTTCCTCGGTGCCTGCCTATCTTACCCTTGCTCTATAGTACTCTGGTTTCTAAGCTTGCTCCATGAAGCTGCAATGTCTTGCTGGGAAACTGAGATACCATTAAACTAAGAGAGAACACCCAGGCAGGTAAGAAATCCAAAGCGTCTATCAAAAACATTCACTCTCTTCAGATCTTCCTTAGACAACAGAGTTTTAAATATTCATGAGCATTCTGTTGCCAATGGAACTAAAATCCAGATACATGTGGCTCCCTCTTCTCTGGCCTCCATGGTCAGGAACTCATGGCACGGAGCTGCTCTACCTCCCAAAACATCTCATGCTCTCCCAAACACACTCGCCATTCCAACCAACCCTGAGCCTCACTGGATAATATTCTTTCATCATTGCTCCCACAGTCAAAAGGCCTTTTGTCCGCTGTCTGCCTTGTTGCCTAGTCCTAGTCCAAGTGTGGAAGGGAGCCTTGTCAGAGGGTCCCAACTGTGAGGAAGATTTCAACTAACTGGATAAGGAAACAGGAGAAATAATCAACACCACATCAATCAGAAACAAACTACTGTGAAGTAAAAGGCCACTTGACAATCAACTCTCAGCAGAGACAGAGGGGAAAGCAGCTTACAGAACAGACAGTAAGGGAACCAGAACTTGACTGAGAAGAAGGAAGAGTGAGCGGATAAAAGATGAGGAAAGAGACCAAAAAGACATGCTTCAGGGGCGTGCAGATAGGTACATGGCAGAAGCACAGCAGACGTAATTAATTATTAATTTTTAATTAATGTAGTGAGTTAATTCAACTAGAAACAGCCTGTGAGAGGCCCCGTGTGTTCCAACAGAAGGGAAAGGAAGAAGGAGGGGAAGGCAGCAGCAGCCTTAGAGACACGCTGTGTCAAAGTCAACATTTTTCAAAAAAATTTACCCACAACTGTGTTGAAAGTAATTATAGGCCAAGATACCAATCACATACTTTATAAGTAAAATCCATTTTATGTATAAGGACACTGAGTCAGGAACTTCAATGTCTATTAAATGCCAACAACACATCAGGCATTTTGCAAGGAGACAGACACACTGGCCCACTGAGATGAGGAATTACCACCTCTGCAGTGGAAAACTTGGGAAATGAACTCAGAGAGGCAGGCAAGATCTAGGATATGGCAAAGCCAGCAGTGGCGCAGACAGCGCCCCAACACACATCCTACCACAGTGACACACGGCACTGCAAGATGACACGGCACACCCACAATTTAGAGAGACTTCTGAAACGCAGACTAAGAAGATCTCTGTTATTTTTAAGGGACTTAAGTATTTTCTAAGTATGAATCTAAGAGGATTATCCAATTTAAGAAACCTGGGCTTGAAATATGAACAGAAAGAGTTAGGGTGGCACAGAGGACGACACAGAGAATCTAGGGCAAACGGGATCCACAAACGCGACCTAAGTCTAAACTTCTTCACGGTGCCCCACCTGGACTTCCTTTTCTACATGCTCACTACATGACTAAGAATACAACTCAGTACATCATTAGCATGTTTCATCATCTCTACATGCCTTTACTCTTAAGATGAAGTACTACTTTTGGGGGCTGGAGAAGTGGTTCAGAAGTTAGGAGCACTGACTGTTCTTCCAGAGGACCTGGGTTCAATTCCCAGCAGCCATATGGCACTAACTCCAGTTCCATGGGGATCCATGGCACCAGACATGCACAGGGCACACAGAGATATGCATGGAAGCAAAACATCCATACAAGTATAACTTCTGCACTGCTAAGAAACAATGCCAGTTAAACAATATCATGGCTGGGGCGTAAAACATACATCAGATCCAATAAAATATGGAAACTCATCACCTGGGGCTATAAAGATGGTTAATGGCACAAAGATACCAGCTCTGTCCAGCACCCATATTAGGCAATTCACAACTACCAAAGGATCTGACGCCCCCTGCTGGACTCCACAGGAACTGCCCTCACACATGCATACAACCACACACAGATATACATATACTTGGATAATCAAAACATAAAATAAGTTGTTATTTTAAAAGAAAGTAAGTGGCAAATTTCTGCACTTCTGCAATACATTTTTATTCTACCATCTCAACAAAATTCCAGTACAATGTCTCGAGCTAGTGATATAACTCAGTGAATAGGGTACCAATATAGCATATGCAAGCATTGAGTTTAATACCCTGAATTATAATTATGTGTATGTGTGTGTGTAGTCTATAGAGACATATAAATATACCATATCTGACAACGAAGAGCCTTTTAAACCCCATGGACTCTGTGCTATACCGTGATGGTTTATAACCACTCTATACTGCAAGCAGTATGGACCACACACCTTTCTGTCTAAACTTGAAGATATTCTTAAATTCCTGGAGTGGAAGTGCTAACTGGTATTCTTCAATATCATCCAACTGTCAGAGGCTGTTTCAGAAGTATAAGGAAGCATTTAAAACATTACACTCCACGAAGTCCAATACTAAATTGTCCCAGCTCTATGATGTATATAGAACAAATTTTATGGCTGGATCAAAAAAATCCATTTCCAACTGATGACTTTAAATTATGTGAGAGTAACTTTTACATAAAATTGCATGAGGAGAAGAATGTGACTTATGAGATAACCCTGAGGCTTCCCTGTGCTTGTAAAACAGTAACTACCTAACTGCTCTTGTAAACTCCATTGACAAGAAAGCAGTCTGTAGTTTCTGGTCAATACATAGTATTTAATTTTAAAAATCATTTTTGCAAGGTATGAGCCAGCAGAAAGAAACAAGAGACAGACTGCAGAGGGTCCTCCAGGGCTGACCGTCCTCAGAATGTCCATGCATCTATACATGCCAATCCATAACCATGCAGCACAACTGGGAAGTCAGCAAATCAGCAGGAGGAACAGACACGGCAGGAGCAGGACCTCATCCGGTGAGCTTTACATGTCACAATAAAAAAGCTGGAAGCTGGCCTGCTCGCACAGCCCATGGGGGATCTGGATAGACAAAAGGACCATCAGAAAACACTTTCTCACTGTGCCGTTTCTAAGTAAAATTGCATGAAAGCAAATAAACATTGGCCCCATCCCCCTACACTGACAATCATCCAGCTAATGAGATCATGGATTTTTCTCCCAAACTATAAGTTGAAGAATCTTTTGTTCTCAATGAGCTAATTTGTCATGTTTTTAACCCTTCAGGTCCACATACTGGCTATCATTTTATTTTAAAACCATATATTACAGACTTAGCTCCTTAGAATCCTAAAGTTGTAACATCTGTTCAAGACTCACTTTCTCTCTATTTGCTAAAAACCTGATTACAAGGGAGACTCGTGGTGGCCTCCTTGGACTCTGCTGGATTAATGGCCAATCCGTCCTTGACCGCTAATCATACAATAAACTTTATCTTCACCATATAGCAAAAGTTATGGTCACTAGTTGTTTCAGCAATTTTTGGTGACAGGACAGGGAAGTAGCACTCCCGGGAATGACATGGTCTCCCTTTCTTTACTGTTTTATTTCCTCTATAAGACAAGTGCATCCTCATCTTTATTGGGCCAGTTGAAATGCCATGTCTAATCCGTACCATACATACGAATCAATAGCTCTGTGTTCCCAAACTAAAATAGTTCCTTTCAAATGTTCTTACTTACTTACACGCCACAGAATTATCTCTCCCTATGCCCAAAGAATCTAGTCTAGATTGGATAATGTTGGTTAAGCAATATAATTATTGTAATGTCAAATCTTATTAATGATTTAGAGAAAACATTATAAATAGTCTTTGACCCAGTCACAAAAGGCAACAGTGTATTTTCAATTAAAACTCAAAAAGAAGTAAAATCGCATATGAAAATAAAAAAAATCGAAAAATAATATTTTTCTTCTCTAGTCTACAGCATCTTAATTCTCTTTCATTAATTCTCCCAGAGTAATTTTATTTATGGGGGGGGGGGGAGACTATATGTCATTTTATGAACCTGACAAATGGCTCTCCCCAAAGTTATAGGGTATATATTTAGTACTAGGTCATAAAATATTCACTTTGAAACTTTTTATTAGAATATTTGCCTGCCTGATTAAAGATGAAATAGAGCAGCATTAAAATAAATTTGCATGGGCTGAATACAGAGCAGGTTAGAGAGAGCTGGGCAGAAGGAGATGAGGCACGAGGGTAGATGTTACCTAGGGAGGCCACAGAGCACACGGCCATGTGTTAATGTGTGATCTAAAGGCGAGGATTAAAACCTCATCAGATGATAAAACATCTGCAAATCTATATTCGTGGCCTAATTCTAAAACAGGAGAAAATGGGGTCTGTTATTATTGTTACCCTCAGTTCATGAGCAAATCCCCCCACTCTCACACCAACAGTACTTTGGGGAAACATTTTCAAATTCTCTTTTGGATATACTTTGTGTAATTCTCAAAGCATCAGCAAACCGATTCTGGTACAAACAGATCTTATCAACGAACTAAGCATTTACATGTATAAGCCTTTACTTGGAATTTCTCCTCCTAAATTCTCTCCTCGCAAAAATCTCCTAAAGTCAAAAAATATAAATTAGCCCCACTAGCCAGGTCTTACCTATAAACCCCCAGAAAGCCGACTACCTAGGCTGTGCCTATAAAGCCTCAGATGGTGTAAAGACAGCTGTACTGGACTGGAACTCAGAAGCACAGAAGGCACCGTAGGCACATAAGGATGCCGCGCCCGCTCGCCTAGGCTTCGTGGGAGCGCTTTTAGTCAATCTCAAGTCCTGCCTCCAGCTCATCACTTAAAGATTCTTCCATTCCTAGACCCATCAATCCCATTCTGCCTTTACTAAGAGAGTAAGCCTCAGATATTCAGCGTTCCTAGATACAAGGTTTTGTGGCTGACAGACATCCAAAGCTTCTTTTCTACAATGTTTGCTACATATGTTATCAAAGTCTCGATTTACCAAGGTACCTCTATTAAGAAAGTGGTCTGGACTCTACATCACTACTAACTTAAACTTATGACTCGGTTAATGTGAAGAAAAGCAGAAGAATTTTTAAATGCATGAAGCGTATTCTGTGATAAAGTTTGGGCCTTTCACAGTGGCTTTTTTTTTTTTAATACTGAGGTAGTTTCCTTAAATCCCTAACTCAGAAAATGTTAAGTTTTAGCAAATGCTTTTCCTGCATGGATTCAAATAACCATGTAATTTTTCCCCCTTTACTCTATTAATGTGCTACACTGTAATGATTTCCACATATTGAACCAGCCTTGCCTTCTGGAAATGGAGCCCATTTCAGTAAGATGTAAATCCTTTTTACTATGCTGTTGAATCTGGCTTGATAGTATCCTGTTGGGGACTTATGATATATGGTCATTCGGTGATAGGGGTCATAGTTTTCTTTTCCTGTAGTGGTCTTGTCTGGCTTTGGTATCCAGGTGATGCTGGCTGGCTTCTCTGATCTTTAAATTTTGTAAAAGTCTCATGTGTGTTCATACTGTCTTAGTTAGAGTTTCACTGTTGTGAGGAGACATCATGGCCAAGGGAACTCTTACAATGGAAAACATCTAATCGGGACTGGCTTACGGTTTCAGAGTCCATAACCGTCATGGCACCATGCAGGCAGACATGGTCCTAGAGAAGCAGCTGAGAGTTCTATACCTTGATTCACAGGCAGTAGAAGGAGACTATGTCACTAGGTATAGTTGAGCATAAAAGATCTCAAAGCCTGTCCTCCACAGTGACACACTTCCTTCAACAGGGCCACACCTCCTAATAGTACCACACCCTAGGGGCCAAGCATTCAAATGGGTGAGTCTATAGGGGCCATACCTATTCAAACCACCACCGTGCAAGATAAAACTTAACTGTGAAGCTATCTATCTACTTAGATTCTTTCTTGGTTGGGAGGGTCTTTTATAGGTTGAATTAATTATAGTTTTAGTCAAGTCTTCTATTTCCTCATGCTTGGTGTCAGTACCTATTTTTGTTAGGTTCTGGGAACTAATCAGTTGCACACAGGTACCTAATTTCTCTGCAAAGGATTGGGCCACAGGATCCCTGTCTAATCTTTTCCATTTATAATAAGTAGTGATGTTCCCACTGAGTAAGCTCCCTCTCTTGCCCTTGTCCCTCCCTCTCTTCTCACTCCTTCCTCCCAACCCTCAACGGAGTCAGGGTGTCAGCCACATTGATTTTTGTCAAAGCTCTACCACTGGGTTTCATTCATGTTCTCGAGAATTTTTTTTTTCTATTTTGAGTTCTTTTACAAAACCTAGTTTGGTTTTCTTTTTAAATTAATTCTCTTCTGCTTGCCTCGTGTTTATTTCTGTTTTGTAATTTTTACATCGTAAAGTAAGAACACGTGGTCACTTCTGTTGATTCCAGCGACCCCTTCCTCCAGCAGTGTCAAGCGTTTCTTCAACTCATAATCCCACAACAGAATACTCCTGTGTGTGCAAGTCAGAAAAAGAGAAAACCTCAGAACTTCCTCATATCCTGCCTGAGAGCATATTTCCCCTTTTCTTTTTTTATGAGACTATGAGTCATTAGACACAAAAATGAAGTTTCAAGGTTATTGTCAAAGAACAAACCATGATTCCCATAGTTAATTACTTCCATATTAACTGGGTCTTGCAAATCTCTGGTGTATTCTTTCTCTGGTTTTATTATTCTAAGCTTCACATCTGGACTTCTCACAATGCCTGACTTTTATAGAAGGAATGAGTCGTGTAATAAAAAACACTGTTGTGGGCACACTGACATTCAAGCCAATGTTTGATTCTGGGCTTTGCTTCAAGGCTCTGTTGCTGAATTCTGTGGGCTCCACTGACATTCAAGCCAATGTTTGATTCTGGGGCTTTGCTTCAAGGCAGTGTTGTTGAATGCTGTCGGCTGTATTCTATAAATGTACACATTTCTTCCATGCATTAAGAAACAAACAATTGCACACACACAATTGAAAACAACCCTGTGACTTTTTGAAATTGTATAACTCTAGATGTTTCACTAAATCAAACACTTCATCCCTCCAACCAGTACAAATTCATCCCAATTTTATTGAGTAGCCAATAAACCCTATGAAATAAAGTGTCTCATCATGAACACAGGCAGCGGAAAGTGACCAATCAGCCCAGAGCACTGGGAACTAACATCCCGGTCTGCTCCTTTGTTCTCTCTATAGACCAGACTGCAAGCCTTCAAATGATTCCCCAGAAATTCCCCCAGCACAGAAGACTACTGAGGGGCAGCACTGGGATGGAGGATACAATGTGTGTGGAGTCTATCTCTACAGCCTCACATTTATATAGAAAGTTCCAGGTCTTTCTAGAGCTAGAATACTTGGTAGATCCTACTGCTATCCAACCCTTCAGTCTACTTCTATTGGAAGATTTTATTTACTACTTCCTTGAGAAAAGTCTACTGTTGTAGAAAGAGGCTTCTAGGAACCTGAGCTACTGTGTTCAGAGGGAGTGTCTCCTCACAGGCAGGCCACACTGTTGATACAGCAGAAACAAAACATAATTGTCAAACAGAGCAGTCAGCAAACGGACTGTGCAGATCAGGTCACCCCCACTGCAGCTACCCATAGCTATAACACAGATGTTACAGGACGTCAGACAGCCAGGTTTAGACACTGACCCCATTCTTTATTAATCTGAATAATATATCAGGGATTTTTTCAGTGTCTCTAGGTAGGTCTCAACTTTCCATCCATAAAATGGGGATAATTTGTATCACTAATCTCATAGGGATAATATGAAATTATGTAATACCAGTCAATGTGCATAAAGCAACTATCTGCTGGCTGCTTAAAGTGTAGTCATTAAATTAATATATGAGCAGTTACAAACAAAGGTCAGTACGATTTTGCAAATACAAACAACTGAAACAATCCATCCACTTCAGATTACTTTAAAGGAATTGCACAGTTTCGTGAAAGATACATAAATGGCCAAAGGTCTATGTAAAATGCTTGACAACACGGAATGTTGTGATCATAAAATGAAATCTAAGGTTGGAGGTACAGATCAGTAACAGAGCCAGCGCATGTGGGGCCCCGGGGTAGACTCAAAGCTTAGAGCAGAGCAGGAAGAGGAAAGAAAAGGGACAAATGGGATCAATTAAAACCATCACAAGCTGCCACTGCATGCCTGCTCCATGCGTTTCAATTGAAAGAGAGACTCTATGAAGGGTTGGTGAAGAAGCAGAAGACTTGGCAACCACACTCGATGCAGGCGGGAACACAAAATCACATAATCACGTTGGAAAATGGTTTGGCACTATTGTGTTAATTGAAAATTATTATATGCCCAGTGGTTTCATTACTGTTATTTATGTGCACACAGTAAGCCACATGTCTACACAAAGGCCTGAGCCTGAATACTGACAGAAGCTTTGGCCACAGTTCTGAATCAGAAGACAGATGTTCGTTGGCAGGAGACAAGATATGCAAGCTATATCAGACCCATACAACTGCCACTCTGTAACAGCAGGGCACAAATGGCAATGGGGATCAGACCAGAGATCCAAAAACAAGCTAACTGATCTAGAAGCCGGGTGCAGATAACTGGTTTCTACAGCAGGTATGGAATGGTTGTCACCAGAAAGAAATCTGAAGACTTGAAGATGATTGAATGTTAAGATATTTGTGGTGATAGTGGTGGTGGTAGAGGTGGTGGTGGTGGGGGTGGTGGTGGTGGTGGTGGTGGTGGTGGTGGTGGTGGTGGAGGTGTTGTTGTTGGTAATGGTGGATGTGGTGGCAGCAGTGGTGGCCAGGGTCATGGTCATGTTTAGTGGTATGGGTATAGATATTTACATGCCTATCTAAGTACAGAGTTTATTAAAAGACAATGGCACAAAGACAACAGGAACATTTAGAAAGTGAGAAGGCAAACAGAAGATAAGCGAGAACCAACAACTGAGACACTCACTGAAGCCTTACATCAGCCTGGAAGACTAGAGGTGCTGCCATGTGGAACCAGGCTATGGTCTGCTCCGTGGCTCACTCTCCTGTTACTCAATCCCCTTCCCAAAGTTTGCCTGCTTGCTTTCTTCACTCCCCTTGAAATGTCTGGGGCCAGAAGCAGAGGTCTCAGGATGCCCCCAATTCCCATGATCCTTGCATCCCAGTGTTTATGCCCTGTAGGACCTGTCCCCCTGGAGCATGAGCAGAATCTATGATTTGCTTCTCTCAGACAGTATGAGACAAAGCTTACGTGTCACTCCTGTGATCACTCTGTCTGGCTAGGAGACTTGTATCACAGGCCTTCCTGGCTGACTGACCAGGGAAATGGCCTCGTGGGGGAACAATGTGGCAAATCATGACACAGAGATGTCTGACAACTATGAGAAGACATGACACAGAGATGTCTGACAACTATGAGAAGACATGACACAGAGATGTCTGACAACTAAGAGAAGACATGACACAGAGATGTCTGACAACTATGAGAAGACATGACACAGAGATCTCTGACAACTATGAGAAGACATGACACAGAGATGTCTGACAACTAAGAGAAGACATGACACAGAGATGTCTGACAACTAAGAGAAGACATGACACAGAGATTTCTGACAACTATGAGAAGACATGACACAGAGATGTCTGACAACTAAGAGAAGACATGACACAGAGATGTCTGACAACTAAGAGAAGACATGACACAGAGATGTCTGACAACTATGAGAAGACATGACACAGAGATGTCTGACAACTATGAGAAGACAGTACTGAACAAAGAGACAAAGCTGAAGAGGCAGCTCGGGGTAGAATGGTTGTCTAGCGTCTATTAGGCCCAAGGTTGATCACTAGGACCAAGAAAAACAGCAAAGGATGGAAGAGTTTGGAGAAAGGGAGGAGAATGCAAAGGAAGAAAAGAGAAAGGAGAAAACTGAGTCACGGGTAGTAGCCAGCACATTGGGGAGGCTGACAGGAAGATGGCGAGACCAAAGTTAGCCTGACCAAATGGAAAGACCTCACCTCAAAAAAAATCAAGGAGCGAGGTCCTTGAGTCCTACCCACACAAGAAAATATATGCTTCTACCAACCCCAGGGACCTTGGAGGTTGATCCTTTCTCGGATTCCCAGATGAGAACTAAGCCTGGATGCCGCCTTACTGAGAACTATGAGAGACCTGCACCATAACACCCAGCCAAGTATGGATGCTCACCCTTAGAAACTGAGATAGGATAACTACATGCTGTTTTAACATAATAAATGTGTGGTGATGCATCCTGCACTGAAGAAAACTAATAAAGACAAAGGATACTTAATTGTTTAAAAAAAAAAAAAAGCTTTGTACACCAAATACAGTAATCATCTTATTTCAACAAATAACACTAATACATATGGTCCTTCCTGACCACAAACAGACCACCTCCATCAGCCCAACATCCTCCCGACTCTAGTGTGTTAGTCTACACAAACTACATATCTCCTGGCCATTCCAAGAGAACTATAGGAAATGACATCCCAATAGACAGCTAAAGAAAGAACCCTACTCCTGTCTGGAAAGACCTATCTCCTGGGGCTATAAGTGACCCTAATGGATAGGACTCGCCACAAGCCAGCATGATAGAACAGTGCTGATACACACTGGGTTTTACTTTGCGGCTAATGAGAAGTGGGTTGCAAGACCAAGTTTTTAGCCACTATATTCTATTTATCACTTAACTCAAACATGTAGGCAGAAAAGAGAGGAAGAAGGCAGTGCTGGGTCATGGGAAATGAATGACTCAGGAAGTCTAAAGCATTCTGATAGGGCAGTCCTCTGAAAGACCCAGCAAACAACCATTCTATAATACAAGGCATGATCTTTATGGCATGAACCTTATGATATACCCTAGGTCTGATTATCTGCTATTATCTATAGACCAGTAAAGGTCTACAGATGAAGGTCTTCAGGTAAATGATCACAATCATCCCTTGGTGTGGGTTCCAGACCCTCTTACGAATACCAGAACTCCTAAGATGCTCAACATCCCTTATATACATGGTGCAGTGTCTTTGTATGATCTCTGCTCATCCCCTCACCCACTTTAAATCATCTCTAGATCACTTGTGATAGCAGATACAGGATAAGTGTGCTGTCAATCATTGTTGGAGTGTATTGCTAGGGACTGTAAGAAAAACTGTCTGTGTACAGTAAAGACGCAATTTTTCCCCAAATATTCTTGAGTCCATGTTTTGGTGAATGTGGTGTTCAGTATATAAAGGGTCTCCTAAACCACACATGTCAAGAAACTACGTGTTTGAGGAAAAGTATACCAGAGCATGCAGGTGATATTTATCTACAGAGAGTGCTTATCATCAGCAAGTAACCACATGGATAATTCTGGAATCCAGCACACACTTAACGTTTAGTATTTGGGATCCAACTCTGATAAATGTCAAACCCATACATCTAGGTTGCAAAGAAAAGGCCATGCAAATCCACTAAGATAACAAGGGAATATATATAGTAGCTGGAAGCTATTTCTCTTGAAGATTAGTAGCCAGAAGGAATCATTTCATGTCCGGCCTCGTATATCAACTGCGGGACACTGACATTTCACAGGCAAGCTATAATGAGTGGCACTTCATCTCTGCAGCCAGTTAAAGGGGAAAGCGACATAAAGTATTTTACAAAGCATACCTAGTAGCTGAGGTCAGATAAATGCATATCACAGTTCCAGATTTCTCTAGCACACATCAATACAAACTGTGAAATGTAAGGTTGGCTCAAAGTGTTGGTGTACCATGTCAGAGAACTACATCTGTGCATGACACAGCTAATCTTCTGCCCTGCCTTCATCATCCACAAAAATCTGCTGAAGATCTCTCTCTCTAGGTTTTTGGCGATCTTCTGGTGTAGCTTAAGGTTTAAAAGCTTGTGTTGGGTGGTGCATGTCATTTTCTATTCTACCTGCACTTTACACAGATTTTAAAACCACTGCATTTGCTGCTTCAGCTGGTACTAAACTGACCCCTACTGGCCTCGTCTTTACTGTTTGCACACTTATTGGACCCTACAATGCTTAACCACACAGTGTGGTTGATCAGACTACAACATCAAAAACAAAGATGCCAGGAAAGGAAGGCTAGTAGGGCAATGTCTGAGGAAGGATGCCATCCTTGGACCCTGGCATTTTTTACTTGTGGAAACCCCATGACTGAAGTTACACTTCTATTCTACGTGAATGTTTTGACAGGTAAATTCACCCTAGGGTTTCATTCAACAAACAGTCATGGTTTTCTGAAAGATCAAGCAAAGGAAAAATTGAGTAGATGCAGCTCCTGCCCTGCAGGTGGTTGCTCACAGCATCTGCAAGATACAAGAATGCATATTTCAAAATTAATGCATGGTAAAGGACGGGTGGAATGCCATAAGGACCCAGGAGGCCTTGCTGGACTCAGGTTGCCTGAACTATGGCCCTTTTTTTCTCTTTAGTCTTTATGAACAGTCTTTAGGAGCTAAAGTAGCTGTTGTTAACCACCTACTGTGTGCCAGTTACTAACAAGCACCTTTCCTCGAACTGCCGCACTTGCCCCCATAGGTAAGACCTCCTGTGTTCATGCTAGCTGCATAGAGGAGGAGGTGGTGATTATAAGTTGATCACAGCATGCTGGGGTGCTTTTATTTTAAACATGTTTCTCCTCTTCAAGAGTTGGGTGCCTTGTTCTCTCTGTATCCTCCAAATCTAGAGCATAGCCTAGTAAACAAACAGTTGGTACTCAGAGACCTGCCTGCAGAGGTCAATGATGCAAGGAGATCAAAGCTGTCCACATGGGCTTCAGCGTTATAGAAGGAAAGGCTAGATGGAAGACTTTGACCCCTGAACACAGGCACTTCCATGCGCCTACTGTAAGAGGAAAGGCCTCACGACTGGAGCCAACAGAATGTTCTAGAGGCGCAATTCCATCTCCAAAGTTGAAACTCAAACAGCAAATGAATTCTAGTATCATTGGTCAAGGACAGTCTCCAGTGTCAACCTGTCATGTGCTAAGAGGAAGAGAGGGAGATGGGAGGAGGCTGCCTCGTGTTATTCTGCTAGTTTTATGTGATACCTACAAATCAACTACCTGAAAGGTATTTCTGCAAAATTTAGAAAATGTGGGCCCATCTCAAAAGAACACTCATGGTATGCACTCACTGATAAGCAGATATTAGCCTAGAAACTTGGAATACCCAAGACACAATTCACATATCAAATGATGCCCAAGAAGAAGAAAGGAGTGGCCCCTGGTCCTGGAAAGGCTCAGTGCAGCAGTGTAGGGGAATACCAGGACAGGGAAGTAGGAAGGGGTGGATTGGGGAACAGGGGGAGGGAAGAGGGCTTATGGGACTTTTGGGGAGGGGGATCCAGGAAAGGGGAAATCATTTGAGATATAAATAAAGAATATATCAAATTAAAAAAAAAAAAAGAATATGCTCAATAAAAAAAAAAAAGAAAATGTGGGTCCAGCTTGGTGGATCGAGCAATGGAGACGGGATATAATCCAACGTAGAGATCCCATATCTAAATGCAAAACACAAACAAACAAACACCCTCCATTTGCTTCTTCACCTCGGTTCATTTCAGCACCTTCTTTCCTCCACACTAGAGACAGATGAGGATAAATGAAGTCCAGTGGCCGAGCTTCTTTGATTGGCCGCAGATGATCTCTGTATCACAATTATTGTTATGTAAGCACTTTTAATACTGCTCCTAGCAGGGGAGACGTCTGTTCCAACATATGCTTTGAGGAAAATGGTAAAAAAAAAAAAAAAAAAAATGTATTTACAACTAAAACTGCTAAACAATCAACAAATGCTACCAAAAAAAAAAAAAAAATACCATAAATCAATCTGGCTTGTGTCCAGTGTTAGCTATCTAAAGAAACTAAACAGCCTGATTTCTGTAACCCAGAGGTATGAACGAGCCCAGATTCACAGGACTTAGGATCCTTTCTATACTTGACTCACTGCAAACTCCTTCTTGAAGGGTATATGAAATTAAGTCACGGGTGAAGGCGCATGCCTGTGATCCTAGCACTTGGGAGACGGCAGCAGGTGAATATGAGGCTCAAGCCTGGGACACAGACCAAGGTCACCAACCCTCTGGGGCATGTCTCCTGCCTCTCTAAATAGAATCTGTAAGATCCCAGAGACTGTACAACCAAGAACCCACAAGGGGGTCAGCACAGTGCCAGCAGCATTAGTGTAAGACAAGCCCAAGTTGCTAACATTATACCATCACCTGGCCTGGCCCGGCCCAGCCCCACCCCACCCCCTCCGGATACTTCCTCACCTTGGCTCTCACCCTGAATGCACAGGAATCTGCCTTCAACTGTGGTATGTATGTATGTCATCACGCCGTCTCCCTCCCTGCCTTTGCCCATTCCGTAGATGGAGCGCTCACTATACACACCGACGCATTGATTGTTGAGGCCTCAAACAGAAATAAGTTCCTGACTTCAACTCCTGACTCCTGCCTCTCAGGTCCCTCAGTGACACTTGCTTCTTCTGTGAGATCAGACAAAAATCTAATTGCTATACCTACGGCATCAAAAGCCCAAGACCATTTGTACTTCAACCTCTAGTGTTCACAGAAACCTACCAGGATTCCCGCTAGTCACATCATTAAAATTTATATCTCCCGCTACACACACCATCAAGTCATAAACAAAAAGCCAGGTTTCAGGCCCCACGATAACCGTGACCTGTGTGCAACCTTCAGGTCTGTAATAGTCCAGCTTGCTTGATTTGAAGATGGCACAAGAACACCTTTATATCACACAAAATCACATGTTTAAGCTTAGCACACCCAAAGTAGTTAAAACAGCAAATCAACCAACAGAAAGATTAAGGAAGGTAAATGACTCCTGGAGGGAAAAAAATTCCACGAATTCTCAGAAATGGTTTCTTAGGAGATGCACCTTCAGTGTCACCTGTGAGCCCTTCCTCAGAGCCAGCACCAACAATAGGGAAGGGGTGGGGAGCATGGGGGGGGGGGACACACAAGACTGTCACATGCTGCAGACCAGCTACTTTAGCAGTTGGATTAACATTTCCCAACAGGCTGGTGCTGTGCTGTGCGGCACTTCTGCATCTGGCATCTGGCATGTGTTGTGGACGCAGCAGATGCGAACAAAGAAAGCACCTTGCTCAGAATTCTCCAAAGGTAGCAGCACACTTGCTGCTCCGAGGGCCATGGGGTCGTGAAGGTAGACACTGAATGTCGTGGACACTGAGATAAATCTCCAGTATCTGAGGATTCGGACTTGAAAGCAGGGCATGTTCTCTCTCTCTCTCTCTCTCTCTCTCTCTCTCTCTCTCTCTCTCACACACACACACACACACACACACGCTCTTTCAAACCTTTCCCTTCTCCTTTTCTAACACACACAGCTTACTAAAGGATAATAAAATCTTGTTTCTAGCACACGCTAGTCAAAAAAAAAAATCTAACACTACATAGTACATCATACTACTACTCCTGCCAATGTTTCCTAAAAGCTAATATTTTCCATTGTCTCCAATTTCAAACTTATTTAAAACTTGCCATACAAATTATTTACCCAAGTTTTTAGACAACGCTAACTTTCAAGTACAAGAGGATATAGAAGATTTCCTGTACTCAGACTCTCAGAAAATTAGTCCTTTTACCTATCAGCTCTCTGAACACATGGGCAAATCTTTTAGAAATTTGTCTGTCGTAACAGTCTGTCAATATAAACATGGATGCCAAGACACTATTTTTGTTCACGTTCTATATTCAGGACCTAGTTCAGGACCTGGCAAGTGGCAGAAATCTCACTTCTGTGGTCTAAAGAGTTGGTCTGCAGCTTGCTAAATAGCCCAGGCTGCCCTCAAACTTACAGTACTCTGGGATGGCAGATGCTGAACCACCCTTGTCTCATAACCAAGTTTTACTTTAAGATAAGCAGGAAATACATGGGTGTTGCTTAACAACGAGAAAGGAAAGGCTGAAGAACGCCGTTCTTGACAAATCTTCAAACCACTGATGACTGCGCAGTCAGGTTGAACATCAGTTACAAATTATGTATACAGCTTGCTAACAAATTAGGGAATTGTTCTCTCCTGGTTGCTTTCCTGGCTACTTGTAAGATAATATCCACACACAAATTTGCAATTCAAATGTGATGCCTTATGACTACATTTTGTAGAGCAGGCTCCAAGAAAGGGAAGAAGAGCTAAGAGTTGCACAGAAGCATAATTTGCTGCTGGCTTTTAGCCAAAGACACGAGACCAAATGTTTAGAGACTATGGGACAGCTAAGCAAACTGAGATTGCATGTGCACCTTCAAGGAAGGGCCCAATGGAGCAATGTCTTAAATTATAAATTCATGAACTTAAAAATGTATTTCTTTTATTTATAAAGAACAGGAAAAAGAGTTGACGTGGGGGTCCTTGGAAGGCATTTGTAATGACAATGACAAAAGGCCCCAATGATTTAGGAACCACAAGCAGCCATATGCCTGGACCTATGTACAGCTGAGTTTACACATTAAATATAAGCTTTTATTTTCATACTTGAGAAAACATGCCAAGTATTCAATATTTATAATCATAATTAACTTGCAGAATGAGGAACCTAATTACAATGGAAAGAAAGAAATATTGGTCTTGGGGAAAAATGAATTTGATTATCGCGCATGCAGGTAGTAAAGGAGGCATTTCCTTTACTCCCACAACCAATCCAATATGTCTGTATCTTAAACTTACTATAACTGTCACATATTAAAAAAGATATGATCACTATATGGGCAAATATATTGCTAATAAAAACCCACTCCAACATTCCAATCACTCAGCACAGCACAATATAATTTTTGTAGACATATGCTGTACTAAACCACTGACAGGAAAAAGCATGACATATTACAACCTTCCGTGTAAGTGCTGGAAATGTGTACTGGCGGCGCCTCACTGGAGGGCAGAAGGGCTGTGCTAAAACAGAAAGCTGACATAGAAAGCAACACAAAGAACTGAACAAATGACACAGACCTGAGACGGGGCTGTGGGTGGTGGGTGAAACATGGAAGTCTACGCATAACCTCGTCCAAGAAGATAATCTTAGCTGCGAATAAGAATTAAGATTCACAGCCGGATGTACAAATGAGAGGTGGGACCGCTTTCCTGGCCTGCTCCTATCATGGGGGTTTAGTCCCCAACACCACAAAAAAGAATGTAAAAGCTTGAACGCAGACTCATGAGTGTAAACAACCGGTTCCCCTCCAAGGTGCTTTTGGTCACTATATTATTCTTAAAAATCAAAAGTGAGGCTTTTGCATATTGTGCATGCTGTGTATGCATTATATATGTGCTGCATACATGATGGTAATTATAACCTTATTGAGAAGGGATTATGAATCCCTAGGCTGGTTAATAATGCCTTATTCCCTAGCATTACAGGTTCCCCAGCAATGGGGACTCGGCCTGGGTAGGCACCCCTTGGATGATTTGTGCGTGTATTCCTCAGGTGCGTGAGGTCATACAGTAAATCATGTGCTCTTCCAACCTCATCTCCATGATACGTGTACTTTGCAGAGTCACAGGACCTTTGGTGAACCTGATATTTCAGGAGACTGCTTTACAGTAAGTGGGAGGAACAGGCGCTTTTCATTAAACCGACTTCAGGTGTTATCAAAAGACAAATTTAAAAACAAAACAAAAGTCACTAGAGGCCTGTGGACTCTTAAGTGACAAGATACATACATGAAGCTAAACTACCTCTCTTCCCTCCCATGACACTACTGCAGGACGCCGTCCAGCCCACACAGGGAACAGCCCACCGCTGTCCCCAGGGTGGTGTCTATCCTGAAACTCACAACCAATCCCCTTACTGTGGATTCTCCAGACTCTTGCTCCATCATGACAACCCTGTCATCCACTTGCTGTTCATTTTTTATTGTTATTGGTTCATCCACTCAGTCCCTGTAAGAGGCACTACGAGAACACAGGGACTCTTCGTTGGCCTTCCAACTAACACTCTAGGCTTTTCCGCCATTCCTGGTCAACTTTCTCACCAAGGAAGGTTTGGCATTCACCACTCAATGTTGCTATTCCGGAGGTCAGCACACAGTTCCTTACGTGTGACACTGCCAGCGTTGACAGCGCTCATTGGGAGTGACCGCCACAGCCCTTGCAACCGCTGGACTCCTTGTAGCCTTGCTGTGTCCTCTCTGCGGGCGGCATCCCTCCATCATCTCTGCGGGCGGCGTCCCTCTATCATCTCTGCGGGCTGCGTCCCTCTATCATCTCTGCGGGCGGCGTCCCTCCACCATCTCTGCAGGCGGCGTCCCTCCATCACCTCTGCGGGCTGCGTTCCTCCATCATCTCTGCGGGCGGCCCCTCCATCACCTCTGCGGGCTGCGTCCCTCCATCACCTCTGCGGGCGGCGTCCCTCCACCATCTCTGCGGGCGGCGTCCCTCCATCATCTCTGCGGGCGGTGTTCCTCCATCATCTCTGCTATCTTCTCTTTTGAGTCTAAAGCATTCCTGTTCCAATGGTTTATTGTGGTTTATTGCTTTTCTTTTCCTGTGTGTGTGTTTGGGGGGGAACATTGTATATGTATGGTGAATGTTTGCACATACATGTAAGGGCACGGTGTGAGTACATGTGTGAGCATGCACATGAAAGTCCAAAGCTAGTGTCAGAAGTTATCCTCCACAGGTTTTCTACTTTATCCATGAAATGGAGTCTCTCAATCAAGCCCAGAGCTCAGAGTCTTGTTGCCCCTCACCCCGACCTCTGAGTGGAATTTAATAGGACTGCCTTATCCACACAGTAGTTACACGGGTTCTACAGATCTGGACTCACCCTCACTCTCCACTGCAAGCCCCTTTTCCACATCAGCCGCAGAGGTGCCTCCCAGGGTTTACATCTACGGTTCGGTTCTTTTTACCTCTACCGTAGCAGCATCGGCTACCACCCGTTCCATGTTAAGTTCCTGATTCTTAGTTTCACGCCCAGATCTTTCCTTGGGAAGTCAGCCTTGGGGAGACTGGCACTGAGAGAGTAACTGACGAGGACAAGTCAGCATGCTCTCTCCCATACACATCTTCACAGGGAATGCAGATGCTTTGTCTTTTTATCATTATTGTGAGAGTTTTAACTGTCAACTCGACCCACTTGAGAATCATCTAAAAAGAGAGGCTCCGTGAAAGGCTGTCTAGATAGGGTTGGCCTATGGGTGTTGGGGGTGGGGAACGGCCCTGTTTAAGTTAGTTGACGTTGAAACCCCCATCTCAATTGTGGACCGCACCAACCTAGAACAGGATATCCTGAGCAATGTGAGAATGAGGAAATGGGAACAACCACGCACGCACGCACGCACGCACGCACGCACGCACACACCCATCCTCTCTCTGCTCTGACGGCGGTAGCCTTTGTAAGAACCTGCCTCCCTGGCTTCCCCTAATGATGAGCTGTGAGCTGGGATCCTGAGCGACACCAGACCCTTTGTCCTCTAAGTTGCTTTTGTCATGGCAGCAACTGATAACAAACTGAGGCAGCTACGTGCCGAGGTTAAGTGAGACAAGCCATGGACTCAGAATGCTGCATATTTATTATGGCTGCGCTCTCTGTAAATAAGACAGCAGTAATTTAGTAAGACAAGTCCATGAGGCAGACATTAATGTTCCTATTTACAATGTTTGAAACCAGTCTCGGAGAACCTACAAAGACCTACCGCGGCTCTCTGATGTGAGAGACAGAGCCTTGGTTTCCCTTTACTACACTCCGACAGACCTCGCTACTATCCGTAAAAGACAGAGCCTGCAGCTAAGAAAGTATGGGTCTCCTAACACAGTGACTGGGCCTCTGATTAGCAAAGTGTGTAAATTAACTGTCTTCTTCCTACACTGAGGCAGGTCTCTGTTTGGACCCAGCATAATTCCACCTATGAGAGACAGCAAGAAGTTTTCACCATGAGGAAAAGAAAAGGTCTCCGATGTCGTAAGTTTTACTTCAACAAGAAAATTCTAATATTAAAAAAAAGTCAGGTTGCCATGGCAACAATCCATGTGTGATCATGAGGCTGGTGGTATTCTGTTATATTTCTCTCACGGAAAAGTAAACTAGATACAGCCAAGGAATTTAATAAAATACCGGCTGGACGGAGAGCCAAGATATGACAGTTTTTAGGCACGATGACAGGATTTAAATATACAGCACAAGACCCCCCAGTTATAATACCAGCTCCATCAATAAAATTAAAAGATTTTTGACCATGACACCAATTCAAGCTATAGCTCTATGATCCAGAAAACTCAATTCTCTGAACAAGGAAAGTAAATCATTAAACAACTGAGATGACAGCACGCAACAAAAGGAGTCAGACTTCAGCCAAGGAACTGTGAATTTTAAAGACCAACTGCTTCCCGAACCACCACGGCTTGATCTGGAGGCTTCATTTTGTTGTTTCTGTGCAGGTGGGGTGGGGTGGGGTGCACACAAGGATACCATGGATTATTGAACCATTTACATTGATCTAGAAACTATCAGACATATTCTAAAGAAAAGGGGGAGAAGGAAGAGGCTTGATATTAATTGGGCCATCCTAAATTCTGGGCACAGAGGCTCCTTAGGCAGGTGGAGGCGGTTTCTATGCAAATGTCCAGGCTTCAGAGACACCTATGGAAATTATTTGGATTTTTCTCTCCTCCCAGAGTTTTCAAGTCTCAGACTCGTTTCTACAACATTCCAAAAATGTTGACATTTCCCCCAAGAACTTAAGCTGTGAGAAAATCCATTGTCTTTGATTTGCAATGATTTTGTGTAACAGCAGAGGAATGCTGAATGGTGAAAAATAATAGGAATAAAAACTGCAACTCTCATGATGTCAGTGATGAATAAACTGGATTTGTAAAAAAAAAAAAAAAAAAAAAGTACTGGAGAAAACGAGAGAAGAAACTGGCCAACAACCACTGTAACTTATATAGCCAGTACAGACATGAACAAATTATTTACCTTTTATGGATTCATATTTTTATATACACACATATATGTTATATATAATATACACTTTTCTAAAACACAGTCCTAAAATTCCATATAATGGTATTTTCTGTATATAAACTCAATCTTCCTGAATTTAGCAGAGAACTGTTCAGTCATTCCACTGAAGAAAACTTAAGACTTTTTTTTTTAAGAAATAGTTAAAATTGGGCTGGAGAGATGACTCAGCAGTTAAGGGCACTGGCTGCTCTTCCAAAGGTCCTGAGTTCAAATCCTAGCAACTACATGGTAGTTCACAACTATCCGTAATGAGATCTGATACCCTCTTCTGGAGTGTCTGAAGACAGCTACAGTGTACTTAACATATAATAATAAATAAATCTTTGGGCCAGAGTGAAAAAAAAAGAAATAGTTAAAATTATTAAAAAATGCAATACAATTAGATATTTTCAATTTGTTTTAATTTGGATGAAATATTAACTAATTAAATAACTATCAATACCTATGCAATAAAGGAACACATTTTTCTTCAGATACTCTAAAATAGGATTTTTCTGAAATGTTGACACAAAGGTTCGAAAAGGACATTACATAAGGAAGCAATACAAGACAGAGAATAAGGGGGAAACAAGCACCATCTTTAAGGGAAGCCAGTATTAACAGACCAGGAGAGGGTAAACCATGATAGCAAGCATCAGGCCATGGAAGAAGACTGACTAAGGGAGCGTCAGTGGTGTGACCTCAGAGAGGTCCAAGGAAGCAGACCGGAGAGTATCGCACTTGGCATTTAAGGTGGCGCTCTGAATTCAATTAGGTACAGTGGAAGGTATGAAAACTTGCCTAAGAAAGGTCAGATTTAGGGTTGGTGAAGATCCTTTCCCAATCTGTTGGTTGACGTTTAGGAACACTCCTCCGCTGCTGGTGGGATTGCAAGATGGTGCAACCACTTTGGAAATCAGTCTGGCGGTTCCTCAGAAAACTGGGCATGACACTTCCGGAGGACCCTGCTATACCACTCCTGGCATATACCCAGAGGATTCTTCAGCATGCAATAAGGACACATGCTCCACTATGTTCTTAGCAGCCCTATTTGTAGCAGCCAGAAGCTGGAAAGAACCCAGGTGTCCCTCAACAGAGGAATGGATACAAAAAAATGTGGTATATTTACACAATGGAGTACTATTCAGTCATTAGAAACAATGAATTCATGAATTCATGCAACAGTTTTGTTTGTTTGCTTTTTGGATTTGTTTTTTCGAGACAGGGTTTCTCTGTACAGCCCTGGCTGTCCTGGAACTCACTCTGTAGACCAGGCTAGCCTCAAAATCAGAAATCCACCTGCCTCTGCCTCCCAGAGTGCTGGGATTACAGGCATGTGCCACCACCGCCTGGCTCAATTAAATTTTGAAAAACAATTTCAAGATTTCTACTTGAATCACACACACTAGCTCCATTCATTCTCACTTCATAGGATGATGACATCTGTATTTTAGAGAATTATATTTTCTGTTTTGTTTTCTGCTAGTAAGACATCTTGGATGTAAATGCCAATATTATCTATGAATTACAACTACAACTGTGGTTTTTCCAGATAATGACTATTCCATCATCTTTAATTTTTCAGATGGAGCTCACTGTGAGATGGGCCGGTAAACCCACTCTTTTCCTCTCGTGACGTACTGCTATCTGCAAAGGCAGTGAGCACGTAAGCTTTTCTTTTGTCTAATGCAGCCCATACGTTCTGGACAGTCCTATCAAAGGCAGACGAGATAGAAAAGAACATTCTTAATGGGAGGAACACACTTACTTAGAGTGAAAGGTAAATAATTAGCAAATATTACATCAGGCAAGAAGGCACCAAACCACAACGGTATTCTATCAGGGATTACCAAGGCAATAAGCTGAAAACAATTAGAAATGACAGTAAGGCTTTAAAACTGGGTTAAATGACTAATGGACTGGTGTAAGTTCAAAGTTCCTGGATGGGGGGGGGGGGGAGGGCGCGAGGGAGCTCCAAGCAGCATAGGGGTTGCCCTCAGCTTTCCATGCAGTTCACAGGTCAGGCAGGGGCTGCCACGTTCAGTTAAATATCCGTCGGACAGAGACAAGATGGGTATTTTCCTCTAATAAAGTATAAGATCTAACCCCACCAGGTGAAACTGCACGACGGGACACCGAAGGAGGGGAGGCAAATGCTGTACTATATAATCACGATGACGATGCACCCACCCATCAGGATACACTCCCTTACAGTACTGTCCTTAACTAAAGGACAAAGGGACAGCTCTACATTTAAAAGCCAGGAAAACTGCTTAGATCTGGTTACAATTGACAGGGCCTCCATTTTTTTTTCAAAACCTCATAGTTTTATCATGTCGATGTACAAATTTCAAAACCAGCAGAAACAAATGAACAAAAATATAATTACAGAGACATTGCTTATATAATCTATAAGCACAGACGAAACTGAAACAATAATGGTGCTTCTGTTGTAAGGAAACATTCTCCCACATAATGCTGGCAGAGTCTGGACCAGTATGCTCCACATTAGAAAACAATTTGATAACACACACAGTAAATACAAAATCTGCCCCCACAATTTCATTTCCATTTATTTATTCCATGTTTTTAAAAAAAAAAACACAATTGGGATCAAATAGTTAGTATGCACATACCAGTGCCTGCAACCTAACAGGGTTCTGACTGAATTTTAACACTCATACAAATGAGCTTATGACTTCTAAAAGAAAATTAAATGTGGTGTATATACAGGTATATGTACTAAATATTGATATAAATGGAGACCGTGTCCTTGGCAGTGGCGATCTGTAATGAATGGGATTTCTACATAACTTGAATTTCTAATCTGTATTTTTACTTACTATTTAAATGTTCTGTAATGCATATGAAGATCATTTTGTTTTGTTTTGCTGCAGTGGTAGGGATTGAACCTGGGCCCTCAAGCATTCCAGACAAGCACTCTACTCAACCAAGTTATATGGCCATCTCTCTTTCTACATTTTATTTTGAGACAGGATCTGGTCTGAAACACTCTACACAACAGAAGGGCCTTGAATTTATGATCCTTCTGCCTCAGCTTCCTGAGTAGCTGGGATTCCAGGCCTGTACTGTTGGGCCTGACGATACATATGTAACCTGAACAAATGCTTCCAATAAGTTATAATGTGTCCCAACGTGGTAGAAAATAAACATGTCTGCATGGGATATGAACAAAGGCGTGTATACCAGAGGATGAAATAGGCAGAGATATTAATGGTAATGTGGTAGCTTATCTACAGTCTGCTCTTATCACAAAAAGTATTTAGGAAATTACACAAAGTTGCCTAACTGGGAATATTGGAGGGAATTAACAAACTCTGATTAAATATTACCAGATAAGGGTGCTATCCGGGTGTCTATGGAGGCATGGGAAAGCAACACACGACGAATGGGGGGCTTTTATTTTAATAGCTCTGAGATTTCTGGGACTGAGAATCTGCTTGGACTGAGAGATCTAAGACCCAATAGGTCAGAAGCCTCGTCTGCCATGGGACGCTGGCAAGTTCCCTTCCCTGCCTAAGCCTCCATTTGTCGCCTATGATACAAGGATACTGACAAAACTTACCAAGAACTGTTGTGAATATTTTAAATATAATGAATGTAAGCCGTGGGGCACGGCCAGCGCCTGATGACGGCTCTCATCCTCCGGCTCTGAGGACATCAGTTTACATTTTTATTACCAATTACAATGAGCTCAGGAAATCAAAGCCCGGGATTTATTGCAAAGAAAACAGAAACAAGGGACACTGGCTTCAAACCAGATAATAGAAAACACCAGCCTGTGAGTGGAGTTCACGTTCTGTAACAGTTCGAGCCAGCCTAACTAAGGACAGCTGATTTGCAGAAACCAAAGTACTCTCCTGATGATAAAGAGCAGCCGTGACTATGTGACAAATATCAAAAATAAAACCAGTTCCAAAAGGAAAACTCTGAGGGCAGCAAACCCCCAATCTGCCTGTTAAACTTAATAAGAACGAGAGGAGAAAGTTTCGCCAGCTCTCACAAACAAACCAACTAAGAATCAGCAAGGAAACCCACTGCTTTATTCATTAATCTAAAAGGCTATTTTTGAAGTACTACTTAACAAGAAAAAGACAGGGCTGGAGAGGTGGTGCAGCAGTTAGACACACTCATTTCCCTTGTAGAGGGCCTGAGTTCAAATCTTAGCACTCTTGCGCAGGCTCACACCCACCTCTAACTCCAGTTCCAGGAGATGTGGCGCCATCTTCTGGCCCCTGCGAGCACCAGGCATGAACACATGCTGACACAAATAAAACACTTGTATACATAAAATCAGGAGTCAAAACTGGTTCCCATATTCACAGTACATTTTTATCGTTCAAGAGATTCAAGTGGGCATGCATTCAACAGTTCACTGTCCAGTGCTTGTACGGGAGCCAAGAAAAGCCAAAAAGGACCTGTAAGACAACACAAGGTGAGTGCTAGACTTCCTGAGCTCCAGGGGAACCTGACACAGAGACAGGAATCTTCCTGTGCGGACAAATAAGAGAGAACTATACAGAGTGGGAATTCTCTGTGGTCTCAGTTTGAACAAATGGTCACCAAGCAAGACGCGCTAACTGGCGAATGTGGAGTAATAAAACTGTGTTTTAATAAGATACATGCATAAACTTCAAACATATCAAGAGCCTATTTCATGCAAAATAATTGCAGTGTGCCAAAAGCAGCTCGACAGCAAGCCTGACATCTCCTAAGCTTTATAGTTCATTCAAAGACTAAATCGCACACCTTGTGTGTTTAATTCCCTGTGGGTATCTAATATATCCTTTTTTTTTTTCAATCTATGCTTTCACATCCTTTTGCATGCTGTCTGCTACATCACTGGCACCAAGTAAATGCCTGGAAAATACATGAATATATGAGTGTGGTATATGTCCTGTGGATGCTCAGAAGCAGGGGACAGGCAGTGAGCAGGGCCGGTAGAGGCAGGCAACACGTGTTCGCCGCATCATTCTCATGATCTGTGTGTGAACCTGTGGGACTGAGCCCCTCGATGAGCACGGGGTACAAACTGAACAGTCAGTGTACTGCTTTCCCACTGGTTACAGCTTAGTTCAAAACAGTGCCCTGACCCAGCCCATGTCACGGCTAATTTGAGGAAGTATGTATGTATGTATGTATGCATACATGTATGTATCTATGTATACATGGGTTTTTTTTCCCCCAAATCCTCTTGAATTTGGACCTGGATTTGCCCACAGCTTTCTCACCACAAGAAGGCTGGCTGTCTAAGAACTGAAGCAACTCATGAAAGCAGAGTCCACCAAAGGAGAGAGACCGGATACTAACGACATTGCAGAAGCCCCGGGTTTGGCCATGTGAAGCAGAGAGACTTTCCACAGCCAACAAACTCCCTTAATGCTTCACTCAGTTTAAGATGGTGAGGGAAGGAGAGGGAAGGGAAAACAGAAGCAGGACCCATCAGCGAAAGGTGTGGTGGGTTTTCACGGACAGCGTCCAGCACGTGGAATGAACCACGAGAAGGAATGAAGCACGGGAAGGACGCGGGAAGATGTTCCAATGGCAAGAACAGGAGCCCATGCAGCACAGCACACTCCTGGAGCTTCACTTTCAAAAGAGGATCTCCCTCCGGCCAAGCAACAAGCTGCTGAGTGAAGAGTGACCCAGTGAAGTCACAACCCTGAATTATACAATAAGGAGCTGAGCCTGGACTTTCCAAACGTTAGCGAGCATTAAGACAGAGAGAAATGACAAGAAAGTTCAGACCACACAGACAAGTCTATGGGGCAGGACACTGCTGTAGGTAACAACCCAAGGCTTCCTGGATGGCTAAAGAAGCAAACTCAAATCCACAGAAGTCATGCAGACTTGAGCAGAAGTTTTCTAAATGCAAGTACACAGTCTTGTCTAAGACAGACTGCTGCTGGTATAATATGATGGACATTTCACAGTAAATCTTAACAATTGTTCATATTGTACTTATTTGATTATTTTTCTGTGTGTACTGCTGTGTGTGTGTGTGTGTACTGCTGTGTGTGTATGTGTGTAAATAAGCATGTGTATGTGCACAACATGCCAGACCATGTGTGAGAAAACCAGAGGACATCTTGTAGGCAACAGCTCTCTCCTTTCACCTTGTGGCTCTGGGGATCCACCTCATGGCAAAAGACTTGGTGACAAGCCCTCCTGCCTGTTGAGCCACCTCACTTTTAACAAAACAGAAAGGGCGTACATTGTAATAGCATGAGAGCACATTAATATAATACATAAGCTAGTCCCATTCATTATGGTTATCAAATACTGTGTACTATGTAGAACTGTAGACCTTATACAACCCGCACCACCGTAAGCGGGAGGGTGACAACCCACACCACCCTAAGCGGGAAGATGACAATACCACAGAACTGGCCACCTCAGGAGGACAAGGGAATGTTGGCCTCATTGTGCCCTTATACAAATGCTATTGCATAACTGAAATATCCTCGTGCAGGTTATGACAGAAGAGCAGATGAAAATAAAGAATGTTCTCAAGTCAGGAGGGCCGAGTGGCTATCCAGCCTCCAGACCAATTACCTGGATAAAGAGACAGTGAAACACCACTTGCTGTGAGTGGCTGCCTCATCAACTTGTAAGGAGTAAAGGAGCTAACACTTCAGTTGGAAGATTCTAATGTATTCCTTTAACTATGCCTTTGAATGCTGTATGAGCCACTAAGATGGCAGCCCCTTGTTATGTGGTTACAGAAAACTAGGACACAGCATGACCCATGGCTCAGTCCCCAACATACGGTCGCTATTATTACTACATGTTTGCCAACAAAGTGTATGTTCTGCTGCATCCAAAATGGAATTCTGATAACAAGAATATTACATTTGTCAGCACAGAATATACAAAGGAACATAAATTCCACTTTAATGATACAAAGAAACAAAGCAGGCAATTTATAAAACCGTTTTCTTATAATGATGTCTAAGTGATTTGAAAGCTATGTTTTAGGAGGGAAAAAATTAATCATTTAGATTTACATATTAGAGACTGAAAATCAATTGGGAATAACAAGTTTAGAATGTGTTCATAGGGCATAATACTAGCCTAAAAATAAGATATAAAATCAAGGTTCTTTTAATGCAAATTATATAAAAAGTATTTAGCAAAAAACAGAGCATAATAATTTTCCTGGCACACCAAACTAACATGTATGTGTAACAGCCCTTTATAGTCAGGCAACTAAAAATATAAAAGTACATAAAACACATTCAAAAGACTTCCTATATAAAACAACTATAACAGTAAATATCTATATAAAACATGTACTCAAATATAATAAGTTTGAAGAAATTCACCATAGTACAGGTGAAAATATAATTCAATGTAAAAAAAAACACTTCAATGCATACCACAAGATAATAAATTTGAAATATTTTCATGTGCACACAGCCATAGAAGTACATAATAGTAAATGACCAGCAACAAAATACATGGAAATACATTTCCTAACCAGGAAAAAATAGTGAGGAAAAAAATACATCACAGCGGCTTTTACCATCTCATCAAAGCTGAATGATGATGGTCCAAAGCCTGTGCCCGCCCAGCCTGCAGGACTTGGGCTTGCTCCCTGCAGCCCAGCCATTTGAAGCTGCCCGTACCTGCAAAAGGCCACTGGGTTGCCTGATCTCTACAGAAATCTCTGACACTGACACTGGACTTAAATTTAATGTTCTCACAACATCACAGCCTTAGTGGCACAAGCTACATATACATGTTTACCATGGTGGATCTTTCCGAGTTATAGCTTTGTTTGTTTGTACCATAAAAAGATGTGAAACTTCCACCTTTGTTGATTTTGGAGGCACCTCATTGTGTAGCCTGGATGGCCAAGAATGTAGACCCACAGAGGTCTACCTGCCTCGGCTTCCCAAAAGCTGGGATTAAAGCCTACACCACCACACTGGTTGAAACTTTTTAGTCTACTGAGCTTCAGTTCTGAGTGAGAGCAGCTTGGGGGACTGGTGGTAGAGACCGGCTTCACCATACAGCTAAGGGGCACAGATGTGCAGGCCACATTCTGAGCCAATTATGTAAGGTGAGGAGTGTGAATGATTTTATGGCAATAAAACTTAATAATACAAGAAATTGGGGTTTTTTTTGTTTTTTTTTTTGTTTTGTTTTGTTTTGTTTTCCTTAAAGTGCCTCGGCCTGCTCTGAGAGAGAGATCAGGAATCTCTTACTGAGTCGGTGTTAAAAACTAACCCTTGGAGAAACTGTCTTTATCTGGGGAAAGGATTCTAGAGTCAGCTTCACAATTGGCTCTAACACCTCACAAGATACAAAGTTGCTACAATGTGAAAACTGTGGCACTCAACAAATGGAGAACCTCATTTCAGCACAAGGATCAGGATAAGAGCATCCTTGTTATCTTCACAGTAACACAAATCGTCCTTTTAACATAAAATATAAGAAGCATGCTAATTTCACAGCTTTACTACAGTAGAAAAAAGTGTTAATGTTCAAGTCTGACTGCTTCCATTTAATAATATGCAGATAAGGGACACTTCCTCATAAGAATGTTAAAAATTAATATTAAACAGCGATGATAAGGGAAATAAGGCCATTTGAAGATTATAATTTGAAATTAACATGTGTGCATCCACAGCCACATTTTGAAACTGGAGTTTTTAATTTCCACAGATTCCTTAATTAGAAAGTCTAATATAAGTGAAACAAACACGCTTCAAGGTTCCTTTCTTGCAAAAGTAGCTGCCGTTAACTTGTCCTGTGGTCTCAACTCTTGTTCTCTCTTACCATGTGAGCATGATAGTTAGCCCTGCCCTCTCCTGATAGACCATGGTAGCCCTCAACCAGGAGCTAACCCAATCGCTCTGTTCTTACTACTTTCAGTCTTTTGAGACTCTCCATCTGATTGGGGAGCCAGACAGTCACACCGTATATTTGATAAACACTCTCTGTGGTACCACAGCACATGGCTACGGTTATCCTATCGATGGCGAGTCAGAACAGAAAGCTTGCAGCCACCAGAGTTGAGACAAAAATATATAACTATGTAGTTCTGTTCCTTAAATTAAACAGGAAATTCAAAAGCATGTGTGAATACATTCTCTCCAGTTTTACTGTTCATGAGTTAAATAAGCTAGGCTCTAGAGTCAATTTTAACAGCAAGGTGAACACGGTGAGGGCCATCGAGCGTAAGAGGTTGGAAAGCACACCTCCACACTACGATGGAATAAGCTCCTAAATTAAAGTGGTCTGCAGCTTTGAAGGCGGGATACTGTAAGATGACGCCCAACAAAGAAAATTGCAGCAAACATTCCCAGAGCCGGTACAGACCGCTCAGAATCCTTCCTTCCTCACGCCAGAATGTTCATTACAGGTCACAGAGACTACCAAATCCCAAGTCACCTTGGCACTGTGGCTCCTCCTGAAATATCTCAGAAAGCTGCAGAGCTGCATTCCCAGCTGACTTCACAAACTGATTTTGGTAGAATGAATCTTTGATTCAATAGGATGGGGCAGGGGTTCTAAGAAAGTAAGTCGTAAAAGCTAGCTGCGCTTGATGGCTTGTACGTGAAATCCAAGGCTTAAGGAGCTGAGGTGGTTTGACTGCCTGGGGCTGAATGTGAACTTTTCTCAGAGAAAACCAAGACAGCCTCACACTTGTCACCTACATCAGAACCAGAACCACCACTGCCAGCCTCTGAGGATTCCACTCGATGCTGACTTTACCCAGTTAGCAATCCTGAGCTCTGGTGGCTGCCTATCTTCGTTCTGAAACATTACCTGAGATTTCTAGGATGCCTCAGCTAACCCTTCCCCTCACGTCTTCGGACTCTGCCCAGCTGCTGCTGCTGCTGCTGCTGCGTCAGGGTCAGGCCCGGGAAGTGGCAAAGCTGAGTGTCAAGTGTCCCAGTGGGAAAGCTGAGCACAGGCACGAAGGGGAGGGGTGGGTGTGGGGTCAGGGAGGGAGCAGCTGAGTTGTTTCAGTCTACCTCTGATCATTCTCATTAATCAACGGATTGAATAGATTATTTCACTCTATATATTGGAAACTAACATTATAGTCCATGAGTGTACAGCACTAGCACGAGTCAATAAAAGGAAAACAGAACTGAGAAAACAATACAGAGCAGCGCTCACTCCTTAGAGCCGGGCTGTCATTGTAAATGCTTTTAATGTTCTTTGTAGCAAAATAATAAACATAAAATTAAATGCAGTCATGCATAGCACATTTTCCTCAACAACAACAACAAAAACTCTCACGAATATTTACTTTCGACAAACAACAGATCAGATTGTGTGGATTAGGGAAATCATGAGCTCAACAAGACCCATTATGAATCTCATTGTGCAGAAAGATTTCTTCTAGTGAGTTCATCTCCCCTGTTGCAAAAGCCTGGGTTTCCAGATGCGGTGTCTTGTGTCTCAAAAGCAGGTGTTGCTCACTCAGATCCCCCACCCTCCCTTGGCAGAGTCCACTTCTTTCTTTAATGGTCATTACCATATATTTAGGATCCATTTGTTCTTACGCTTTGAAAATTGGATGAGAACTCTCGTGCCAAATTGTAAATCATAAGAGAGTGTACTGGGACCATCTCAAAAAAAAAAAAAAAAAAAGTCTTAAAAGGCCATGTCTCAGCAAATGACATCTTCCTTTTCAAAACCCTGCTCATGTCCTGGGGAAACATGTCTACTTGAAACCGCTATTCCACAGTCTGGTTGCTTTTATCTAAATGTCATTCAGGGGCACAGTTACTTCCACAGGATTTCAGATTGGCCACAGTAGACACGGAGTGTAAGAAGGGAGACAGCATCCTGAACCTTACTGCCCGGCACAGCCCTGACACGGGAGTCATAACATTCACAGCTCCGCTCATCTTGGGCAGCCAGCTGTCGCTGAGTGATTCGATAGCGACTTCATTGATGCCCTTGCCTTTTCGGCGGCACTGGACAGTTTGCTGTGCTCCTGTTTGACTGGAGGAGCGTAGCATAAACCAAAACGCCTGCTTTTACATTTCTGTCTGCATATATTTCATCCTTCTGCTTTGGCGGCTGTGTTAAAATATGCTACTGTGCGTTATTTTGCTAGAATTTGAGTCTTCTCTGTGAACTACAAAGCTTGTGAGAATATTTCATTGCTAACACTAAATGCTTTCAGACAGACAAAAAATATATATACATACTGATTTTGGAATCTACCTTGATGTTCCACTAACTGTGTAGACGAGAAGTGCTCCTTAGAATATGTGAGTGTAGTTGCCTTTTGAAATCTTAGGTGCATAAGTCCATCTCCTTGTTTCTGGGTGGACGCTAGCCCGAGTGCTCATTTGACGCTCTTTTTCCTTAAATGTTGACAGTGCAATCCTTTATTTTGAAGCAACAGGAAAGTTCTGAGTGTAAAGGCAGGCTAGAGTTCTCCCACACTGAAATCCTTTAGTCTGTCTTTATTTTCTGCTCAGTGTGTTGAACAGGAACCCCTGGACTGCCTTTGTGATCTATTCAATTATAAATGTGAAACATTCTTACCACGAAGGATCCTAAGATATTGCTGTTCTGAGTACAGCAGTGTGGTAGGACCCTTCTTGTGGCTTCTTGTCTGGGACGACCCAGACTCTCTTCCCTGCTTCCTGTGTTACTAGGATATTTAATTCTGTGTGTCCGTGATAAAGAGGATGAGGAAAGGTAGCCTGATTTGTCATCCACAAGCCCCTCTCATTTCTGATGTATAGAAGAGAAATGAAGAAATGGGGTAAAAAAATTAAGCAGGGTGATTCTTGGATATCTCAGGTCAGAGAGAACCAACCGGCCACGTACATTATGGTGCAGCAGGCTTGTATTTGTTCTTCCTGCATTACTGAGTGGGAAAGGAAAGTTAAGATTTAGCTTCTGTCTGTCTGGAAGGAGAACTGGAAGAAATACACAAACAACTGACACAACTGAAACATAATCACACAAAACTCCCTTGAGAGGGAGGCCACCGTGTCCTCAGCTTTCAGCTTTGCTTGTCAAATACAGGGCTGTCGTAAGAGCGCCACAGAGTCTCTGGTGGATTACAATGATGGCCACGACAGCTCGAAGAGTAGAAAGGACCTTGCCAGGCAGGATGGAGGGCAGTGTTTTAACAAAGGTAGGAATAAAGGAAAAGAAGTGAGCTTTAAGGGACAGGCAACCACTGGTGGCTGTCAGTAAGTATGCGACCCCCTCAGACTGTCCCGCTCACTGTGAGCCCCACTGTGTCCTGTAATCGAAAACATCTAGTAATTTTCCAAACAACAAAATCAAGTCTCAATATTTCTTGCCATGAAGAAAACGCTCTACTCAAATAAACCAAGAGATTATTTTTAACTATAGAGAGCACAGTGCCTCATGTCCGCAGGATGCAAACGTTGCGGGAGCCTTTTGACAAACTTGGGTGGCAGGAAGTAACGAATATTCAGTCTCACTGGTATGAACAGAATATTTTTAGCACAAAAACATCTTTGTAGGATCATTGTTTCTCCCCATAAAAGCCAGAAGGGCTCTCAATCAACAAGACCAGAGAGGTCTGCTCTACCAGGGACATCAGACACCACTAAACTCAGAAGCCCCGCCCTACGTTCATCTCCCAGTAAAATGATTCAATTAAACAAACAAAAAACCTTCAAAGACTTCGCAACCATTGGCAAGCATAAGTGGATTTCTAAAATCCGATCACATCCTTGTAATTATCAGTCTAACAGCACTGACAAGGTAGAAAAAAATCCAATGGACTACTACAGGGGATCATTCTGACTCAGGGCTGAAGTTGAACCAAGTCAGAATGATACTACCTTAGGGGCCATAGTGTGTTTAGCTACAGGCACTGAATCATAAGCGCCAGCCATTGTTGGTTTGTTTGCGTGGATGACCTCTGATTGTGTGCCCTCGTAGCCATGATCAGCTTTGCAAACTATGTCAAGGACAGTTCTCCTATCCGGGGAATGTATTCAAGCCTCCCACATTTATTGGCACCATTAAAGAATTGAGGCTTTTATGGGAGAGCATAAACCTCAGTCTCGTGAAATAACATGGGAAGGAGTTAAGCAGAGAGCAACTGACTCACTGCAAAGCCTCCTCTCTCTAGAAGGTACCGGGACCTTCTGGGTAATTAGGGCCGCGCACACGCACACCTGGAGCTGTCTCCCCAGCCCTGTTAAAAGACATCTTTAAGGAGGCAAAAGAACAAGCATAAAAAACGTTAGATCAAGGTGTAGCCAGTGAGGGGGGAAGCAGTGGGCTGCATCTTCTTACAAAAGAACACCGAAGACACCCTTTATGAAACTAGAGGATGAACGAGGATTTAGCATTAAGTATAGAGAGCTTAATTGGATAGAGCAATGAAGTACCCACAGACCACCATCACCCTCCACAAATTAAATTTGTAATGCTATAAATATTATTTCATCAATCAATTTAAGAGAGGAGATACGTGGTAACAAGGTAAGCACACTGGAAAAACTAGACATCTTAATGATCTCTACTAGCAGTGTATAAAATCAGCAAGATTTGGGTAATGTAACAGCACTCCTAACTAGGGCAGCAACTATATATACCTGTACCTGTACCTGTACCTGTACCTGTACCTGTACCTGTACCTATACCTATACCTATACCTATACCTATACATATACATAAAACAAGGTAGAGACACAAGGCAGGAGAGCAAGGCATCCTGGGTTCTCCATCCTGCCTGATTCCACACCAAGACTGCAGTACGAAGCGTGGAGAGGGCAGAAGTGCTCTGTGGAGGACGCTCCTGCCTGGAAGAAGGGGGATTGCAAATTCAGAGTGAAGAATCTGAAGTGAAACAAGTTATCCAGGGGGAAAAGTCCATTAATAATTACAAAAGTAAGGGATTAGAGCTTAGGAAAAAAAATTAACAAGGCAGGAAATGAAGCCTTGAGTTTTCTCAAGGCACAGGTGGGAAAAGCCACAGCTGAGGACCCCTACCAGCCAACAGTGGGTGGCGAATCCGCAAAAGGTTGCTGGTAAAGTAACACAGCGAACAAATCGGGGACGGGCCATGCCACAGAAAACAGTTACAGATTTCTAGAAGTTGAACATCATGACATAAGATGTGCATAGCTGGAGTTTAGGTGCGTACCTCTGTATGGAAACTCAGGAAGTGGACCACAAGGAAGCCAACAGTGTGTCTCTTACACAGGAGACTCAAGGGCACTAAACCAACATAGCTCAGTAACTTTCCCTCTGCACCAGAGAGACGAAGGGCTTCTCAGAGACTGCGGCAGGAACCTGGTCCTGGGCACCAGCACCTCACAGGGCAGGGGTGGGAAGCCCACTCAGGTGCTGTGAATTCTCATCTGAACAGAGCCTAAGGAGACAGCTCCCAGCACAAGGGAGAACTAAATGCCAATCAAAACACGAAATGGCACCTGTCACTGTCAAGGTTAATCTAATGTAGTAAAGTTCCTGTTTTCATTTTAGCTTAGAAAGCATGTGTTCAAAAACAATACTGTATAATGATTTTCTCATGCTATTAACAAATATAAATGCTCAGGTCAAATAAATACTCATAAGAGGAAAAAAAAAACCTATTGCTACCAAAGGGGACTTCATTTTATATTGCAAACATAGCTGATAAAATTATAAAATGTTTTAATATACAAAACATCTATCTATAGAATTACAGAGAAAATACGCCAAATAATAGCCTGGAAACAATACAGAGTCAGGCTGGGGGGGGGGGCTCTTGCATAATTCATGTTTTAATATACATACAGTACTTCCAGGGTCTAGAATTCAGGTATCAGAAGGCAGCCTGACCCACGCGGATTCTGCTTCAGTTACCTTTATGTTTACACAGGCTTGCAGCATTGTCAAGCGAAGCCACCTGATAAGATGGCATCTTCCAACCCACTCTATCCACACTAATTTAGGGGTGCCTGGTAAAAGGGAAGGGGGAACACAGTGTATCGCTTGCATACAAACAGCAGGAAACACCATTTTAAAATTCACTGCTTTGCCTGTTAACAATATTTTCCTCCTACTAAGAGAAATGAATGCTAGCAAATACGCTTATTTCTGTTGCTCTGGCTTTTGCTCCTGTTTATACTCTGGGTAGCCCGCTGTGGTGCTCGCACAGCACAGAAGGCAGTGTGAAGAATCGAGGGAGGCAGGAACTCTGTACTGAGAAAGGCACGAGAGAGCTCTCATCCCTGCTCTGAGGAAGAGCATGCTTCCTTACACAGTTCCTCACCTGCAAAGAGCGGAATGACAATGGTAACTGGTCGGAGCGCTGCTGTAGGAGATGACCATGGCTATGTATGTAGAACCCTTTGTGGGGTTATAAAATACTAAAAGTAGGCCCCAAAAGTGAGGTCAATCTTTCAATTACCCCTTGATCTACTAAGAAAACACACAGCACTACTGCCTCCTCCCATTGGCATCCTGGTGTATAACTGGAACTACATAGGAATCCACATATTGCCAATGTGTGATGCGGAAATTCTGTTTACAATCAAGCTATCTGAAGTGAGGGGACTCAGCAGGTGTGGCCAGGAACAATCATTTAAACACAAGATATACAGAATCTCTGAAGTTGAAATTCTTCAGTATAGAGACAACCTAATCTGGTTCATAAGGATAATAATGTTACATTAAATATTCTTAATTTCCTGGCGTTATGGAGATGATCACCAACACAGGGAGCGAGGGCTGCTGACAAGCTGGTGTGACATCAGTTAGGAAAGTCTGTGCTCTCTGTGGCACATGTTCACGTTAATTCAGAGGGTGGTTCCTGAACTAGTTGGCATCAAGGAGCAAAAAGAGTCTCAGAACAGAAAAGAAATGAACTCAGCTTACTTCCATCACTAGGTGAGTCCTCAGCTCTGCACAGCACCTGATGCATCATAGGAGAGGAAGGGGAGAAGAGCTCAGCAGGGTATTAGGTAGACAATTTCTGTTGTCTTCCAACTGAGAATTATCTTCTTCTGCCATGCTGAACAAAGGGAGAGGGAGGCATGACTATGTTTTGATGAAGCTAACAACCGAAGTGAGAATCTGGAGAGAGACATACGGCTTACGAAATACTCAATCACTAAAGACGGCAGTAGAAAGCACCAGTAGTTACTGATTTTACAGGACAGAAAGGCCAGCTCTAGCGGTGGACTTGACTGAAGACTTGGGCTGACACCTCAGTGAGAAACAAACCTTCAGAAGACAAGCTGAGGTAGAAATCATGCAGCCCCCATGATGCACCATGAATCCAACTTCACAAACCCCATGATCACATCACTTATCACCTGGCCCTACTGTATACTGAGACAACCCATCCTGGTATCCACAGGCCAATCCTTAATAGAACCCTTCCAGGGTTAGGCAGCTTCAGGTTAAACCAGCGTGGCCTAATTCATCCTTAGAGCATCTAATATTAGAGGACTTTCAGCCAGGATGGCTAAAAGGGGCTTCCTGGCTTTTCTCTGACATGCGGGGTATGTCCCTTTAAGCATGCAACACTGTGCACTGAACATACATGTTTGATGTAAACATATCTTTGACTATCCACTGGTAGATACTAAGGGTTACTTTTGGCCTTGACTGAGACATATTTTTTAACCTGTCTTAGATTGGCCACCACCAAAGTTATCTCTCCACTTTGATGTATCAAATCACCTTATTTTCCACATCAAGGGACAACAAATGATTTCTAATCTCAAAAATATAACTCTGTGCTTGCTTATTATAAAATATAACAGAGCAATTTATGACAATCTTTGTCACTATTAACATCACACTCTAAAATATATTTGTTCTTTTCCTCTCAGGAAAAGCCCTTCTCAACTATAATAGAAACAGACAAATCACAATGTAGTATGAGGGTAATAATAAAAATTAAAAAAAAAAAAAAAAAAGGAAGCAAAACACTTTGAACCTTGGGCTGGGGCGATGGCTCAGTGGGTGAAAGCTAACATTAGGACAGGAATTCACATTCCCCAGCACCACATGAGAGCCTGGAGTATCAGGGTCTGCGGTCCAGCATATCAGCAGGGCAGATTCCTGGTGACCAGTCTGGGAACTAGTGAGAGATCTACCTCAAAAGATTATGATAGCCAGCCAGGTAATTCCAGCACTTGGGAAGCAGAGGCAGTCAGAATTCTGAATTTAAGGCTAGCCTGGTCTACAGAGTGAGTTCCCGGACAACAGAGAAACCCTGTCTCAAAAAAACCAAAAAAAAAAAAAAGGTAGAGAAGTGAAAGAAGAAGAAACTCACTATCAACCTCTGACCTCCACATGTATGTGAGCCCACACATAGCATGAGTGTGCAGAGGCATGCATGGATGGGTGAGTGTGTGCACACACACACATATACACATGCATACACACACATATGCATATGCATACATGCAGATACATACACAAGCATACATGCACACATGCATATACACACATACACACACACACACAAATTTTCACCTGACATATTCAGCCAAAATATTTCTAATAATAACATAAGGCAATATATTTATGCTTCATACCAGGAAAAAAAACAAATTAGAGCAACTTTAGCTTATATAAGAACAATAAACACAAGCAAAAATAAGGATATACATCAGTAATCCTAATGACCAGGACATAGGGTTGTGAGGCAGAAGGATTAAAAGTTTCAGGACAGCCTGGGCTGTCCTATCTCATAAAAACAAAATAAACAGGGTTAGGGAGATAGCTCTGCCTGTCAAAGCATTTGTCAGACAAACCTGATGACTTTAGTTCAGTCCCCAGAACACACAGGAGAAGGGAACCCACCAGGCTGTGAGCTCGGAGCACCATGCGCCATGCCCTCGGGGTGAGCCTCCCCAGCTCACCTTTGTTCTCCCTCCCTCCCCCCTTCCCTCCCTCCCTGTCTCCCTGATAATAACAGCAAATAATAATAACCTTTAAAAAATAATCTGGACATAGTGTTATACGCTTTAATCCCAGCATTTGAGTGGCAGAGGCAGGTGGATCTCTGTGAGTTCCAAGGTCAGCCTGGTCAACATAGATTCTAAGACAACCAGGACTACATGGTGAGACCCTATCTCAAAATATATATAAACAAATACAGGACATATTTTAAATACATAAGAAATTAATAAGTATATGTTTTCTCTATTTGACAATTTCCTTTCTCTCCTTAGCATAATGGCATGGCTTATTTACTATATTATTGAGTTGAAAGATGTTTTAAAGTTATTGAATTAAATTATCGTAGAGTTAAAAAAGAATGCAAAACCAGCTATTGTACATACACTTGCTGATAAGTAGTATGGGAAACCCAAAACAACAGAACTAAAGGCTGGTTACAAAAGGCAAAACATTTCTTACCCACCCTCCCTCTTTTTAAATTAATTTAAAGAATTTTCTGACAGTGATCTCTGTTTCCTACCATGTGCAGAATATCTTCTGGCTTACCAAAAAGATTCACGGTTTACCCACAGGCCGAATCTGGCCCACCATCTGCTTTAATACAGCCTGCAAACTAAAACTGTGCCCATTTATTTTTAAAGGTTACTGGGGAGAAAATTAACAGAAGGCCATTCCAGGATATGTCAGATGAGATGAAACCCGATGTTCTGCATCCACAAACAGAGCTTCCTTAGTGCACAGCTATGGCCTTCCCTAACACATGGCCTAGGCTTCAGGCATCAAGAGCAAAACAAGCTGACTCCCTGCAACGTGGTGTGAGTGTCAACGACACCTGCTCTGCTGCTGCCTAAGGTCTACAGATTTGGAAATATCAGCATGGCTGAGTGTGGTGGAACACACCCATCATCCCAGTACTGGGGAATCTGGCACAGTAGAATCAAGACATTGAAGATAAAAAAATAAATAGAATAATAGAATAGAATAGAATAGAATAGAATAGAATAGAATTCCAATGATACATTGGGTTTTTTTTTTTTTTCAATTTAAAACAATTAATTTTTTGAAAAACTGCCTCAGGGACCGACCACAGTTGTGTTCTTTCCACATGCAGAAGTCTGCCTTCGAGCTGTCAGGATAGTCATGTATGTGCATCTCAGAGAAAGGCTTCCCACACACTGGAGTAATTAATACAGCAAGTTTTCACTTCCTGAAATAGCAGTCTGTCAACCACGCTGACTTGACAGCTAATTTAGTAAACTTCATGAATTTTGCCATGATATTGGAGATGGCTTCCTGCCTAGTATATACTTAGCGATTGAATCACTATTTGTAAATATTTATTAAAATAACATCCACAGAACAGATCCGCACCCTATTGCTGTCTTCAAGGATCACCTTTTTCTGAACACCTGGCAATTTAGACACTCAAAGAAATAAAAGACACTTGGCAAATAAAAGAAATAAAAGACTTTTGGCCAAAGCAATGGACCTAAGGTAGGCAATTAACCTCAGGCAGCAAAGGTATAATAAAAGAGTTGATAAGGAGCTCACTAATTATCCTTCCCACCCTCAGAAGTTGGAAGATATCTGGTCCTTAACCATGATGACCTCCCACCCATCACAGGTTATTTACACATAAACGAAGAGGAATATTAACCAAATGCTAAAAGTGAAGAACGTGATATATAAATATCATTAAAATGCAAGCACGGATTTGTTTTGTCTTCAAAATCCAAGTGTCCTACAAACTTCACTTTCCTTGAAGGGCTGACATGCATCCTTGAGAATAAATGTCTCCTGAATCTACTCGGGGACTCAATCTATTATAATAAAGAAAAAAATAAGTAAATCATGCCTGTTGTCACCAGTTCGTAATTAGAATGCCAGGATCATTTTCAGTTAGTCTTGGCTGCCTGCCTGTCTTAGACCAGCCGAGAAGTAAATCCCCACAACCAAGACTTCCAGCAGCTGCTCTGAGCACACTGCAGTGCCTCTTCAAGCAGTCACCGACGAACATATAGGGACATATAGGGACGTCACCCCGGAGCCTGGAGGTTGGCAGTCCTGGCGCATCTGCACGCTCTCGGCATTAAAATATTTAATAGCGTATTTTCCCTTAATGGAGCCCAAGTCCATTCGATCACTCACTAGGATCATCTAGTAATGTAGTCAAAGTTGCAATATGGCTGCCTCACATCAGCTTTGTAATTAGACGACCCATCACTTTATTAATTCAAAAAATTGCGTTCCTTCCTACTTGATAGCAAGCTACATTATCGAAAGCCAGTTGAGCTCAACAAAAAGGCTCTAATCCGAAGGGGAACTTGAAGCCATCAGGTGGCAAACACACGTACACTCATGACCTTTCAAAGCAAGAGGCAATCATCTGCCTACAAATTATCACAAAGCACGGGAGTCACCCAGCACCAGCACCAGCACCAGCACAGCAGGACAAAGAACCAGCACAAATCAACCTAAGGCCCTAGACTGATCCTCGGATATACCAAGATCAGCCTCGCTCTTTCTTTTCGCTGCACTCTCCCAGAGAATTAAAAGAAAAAGAAAAAGTATTTAAAAGAAAGGGGTACATAATTTTTTTTTCTTTCTGTCTGAGGTAGACTGTTTACCAGCACTCTGAGCCTTACAATTTGAATATAATCTGAGTCCTGCTTTATTTGGTCTTATCTCTAATGTCCCTCAAAATATTTAATCAATATATCTTCTTATCTTATTAATCCACAAAAATTTTATGACAAATTCTGAATCCTCCAATTAAAATTAAAAACTTTGCTCACAATGAAACAGAATATGGAATTTCAGTGTCCTGATACCAAAATAAAAGTCATCACCTTCAAATGTCCTTTTTCAAATTCATACAACCAGCATACACTGCAAATACAACTAAATGCATTAAAATCACATTTTAATAAATTAAAAATCATATTTAAGATGGCATATATGCCTTAAAGTATAAAAATGTGACCAGGAGAACTATTATTTTGTTTGAAGGGAGAGAGGGGAGGGAACATCTTCTCAAACAGATGTGGAATTTCTAATGAAAAAAATTCTGCACCAATGGCACACACAACACTGAAATTAACGGTGCTGCAGAGCTCGGGGAACACTAACAAAGACATATGTTCTGTGGTCAGGAAGGTCATTGTTACTCTGCTGCTTCCAACTTAATGTCTATTTCTAGAACATTCTGTGTTACCCGTTCAGTTTCTACTTCACTGTTCAGATCTTATCGTGTTTCTAATCGGTCAGAATTCATATTTAGAAAAGTTATGAATCTAGAATAAAAGATAGGTATTTTTTCTGGAACTCTGAATGAACCCCCTAAACAAATAATTTCTGTGCATTAATAAAAGCCTCAAAAGCTGTGTGCAGCATTTAGCCTACTCATAAACATTTCCAATAATCACAATAAATAGAAATACTGCATGTTGTTGTTCATTTCAGAAAATTATCACAGCTGAGACACTTGTGATTTAGTTTTCACCTCATCAGGTACAAGTATGATACAGCTCATTCACAACCTGTTTTTCACAGAACCCACAGAAAAGCCCTACAATCGCTGGGAATCAGTGGGCTGCGGCAAGCGAAGGCAGAGGTGAATTTTTTGCCACAATAAACTCTGGTCTGAAACAAAAACAGCTTACGAGGGCAGAGATACTATTTTCTGACTGCGAAATTTCTTCTCATCGAGACAGGTAATTCACGGCATCTCAAGAGGCACCAGCTCCGAGCACAGCGGCGAGCAACCGTCTGAAACTCTGGTTTACAATCAGTGGCAGCCTGTGCTCCACGCTGAATGACAGCACTGGGAGGCATAAACACTGACATTTTATACCCAGATGCCAATAACACGGGAAGGCAGAGCAACAGCAGCAGACAGTCCTAGTGGGAGCCAGATAGCCTACCAACAACTTACGGTTAGTCCTCATTGCATCCACAAAGGAGATTATTATTCCTATGTACATATAAACACATACATATATATATATACATACATATATATATATATATAATATATTTAAAATTACTTGCATACATACACACACACACACACAAATCAGGATCAGGAGAAATTCACTTCTTGCTTGGAGAAGATAACTTAACTGCTATACCCTATGGTCTCCTTTTAAATTTGTCCTCTCAGAGCTGCAGAGACAGCTCAGGGCTTGAGAGCACGGCTCTTCTAGAGGACCCAGGTTTGATTCCCAGCACCCACACAGCAGCTCACAACTGTACGTAACTTCCAAGGCATCCGCCACTGTCTTCTCACTGGCGTGGGCACAGAACGCATGTGGTGCACTTAGCTACATGAAGGCGAGACCCATACACATAAGGCAAGAAAATGGAAAAAAAAACGTTTCATTTTATTACCTAAGTAAATGAATCAATCGGTCCTCTCGGTGTCTGTACTTTTCTGATCTGATAAGTAAGTAACTATAGTTAGTCGAATATTCCTTTTCTGCCTTTGGAGCAAATGTTTAGGACTCAGTCTGAAGACTTTATTAAAGCTCTTGTTCTTCCCAGAAGAATTCACCTCAGAACCTAACTAGAAACTTCATGAGAAAATAAAAGTAGAACAGAAATGTGTGGAATGGGAAGTGGGGAGGGGGGAGAGGGACAGGGAGGGGGGAGAGGGACGGGGAGGGAGAGGCTAACATGGAAGGAGACAAAAGGAGAGAAGGCCTCATCTTTGGTGAGCATATGAATAATCTCACTGACATGTCCAGCTGCCTCTGCCTCTACTACTGGGAAAGGTAGTCACCATCTGGCGCAGATCCTGAAATGTCACAGTTTTATGGCCTAAGAACATAGACTTAGCATAACTTAACATAAGCTTAAGTTTAAAAAGAAACCATTGCTACACAGTTAAAGGATTTTGTGATTTCTTCAGAGCCTCTCCATCATCCACTGGATCTCTTGGGTGAGAATTCTGGAGACCCAGAGGTGGTCAGCGTCTATGCAGTCTATGCAAACAGACAGTTCCAACTCTGACTGGAATATCTCACAACTGAGCCTCCCCTCCACAGATCACCCTTTCCAGTCTTCTCCTGTGGAGAACTGTGTCCCTAAGCCTCAGTGGTAGCTAACCAGCACTACCATTTTTCATACCCAGCATTCCAAGACCACTGTGGACAATCTGCCAGTGTATTTTCTCTTCTCAAACTCCAGTCAGTTTCTATTTCCACATGAGTGGCCTCTGCTATCTGAACTGGGAAGAAGAATCTGATATTTCCCGTGGTACTTAATTTTACGAGCAAGCTACAGATTCATCAGGGTATATATCACAGGGGAAATTTTGAAGATCTCCACACTAATTGCTGTTCATGTGTGGCTTATGTGGGGTGGTAAAAGCAAAATCAACGCCGGTGCTAAGCAGCAGGTGACAAGGAAGAGGTCCTCACTGTGACCCACAAAACAACTACTCAGTAGAATCTCTAGAGTGGTGGGGAAATCTTGCCAGGCAAAAACTAAAACTGTAGAAACAGGCACATTCTGCATTCTGCATTCCAAGAACCTAACAGAAGAAAGCTATTATTCTGCCAAAACTCCCAGATAGTTCAACACCTAAAGCAACCAGAAGAGAAAGCTCTAAAGAGTTAGCTACTGTTCCTCCGCTGGGCCCAGCTTGAACAAACATGGTTAACTCTTAACAAAATATTCTGTGGACCTTTGGTGACAAACACCAAGGATAAAACGACAGTTTAATGAATCCAATGGTGACAAATTACTTACCGAATACAAAAAAGAAAGAGACCAAACACAAACCAGAACACATGAAATATTTACTGAGGCCAGGAAAAACCCCATTTCAAAGACTAAGGAAGACAAATGCATGTGGAAGTCCTATGAGTTGAGTTTGCATGTGGCATACAGAATCCTACTGCAGGGCACAGGCTTTAGTAACGGCCATTTTCTCTCTCTGGCTAACTGTGAAATGAAAATAAAATGGGTATCTTATCATAGGGGCTGAAGAGATGGCTCAGTGGGTAAGAGCACTGACTGCTCTTCCAAAGGTCATGAGTTCAAATTCCAGCACCCACATGGTGGCTCATAGCTATCTGTAAAAGAGATATGATGCCCTCTTCTGGTATCTGAAGACAGCTACTTACAGGTAATAAATAAACAAACCTTTTAAAAATGGGTATAGGATAGGAGAGTGGGGAGCCGGTCTCTGCCCAAGTGCAGTGTACTAAAAAAGGTACACAGGCTCCTCTAAACACAGAGCTTTGGGTTGAGAAACTCTTCTATGTGGTTTGTAGAACACTAATTAATTAGCTTGATTAAGATCACTTTCCCAGGAGAGGAAGAACCAGGGAGGGATCTCCTCTACAGACAAATTAATAAGCAGAAGATCAACCACAGGTGACACGTTGGCAAAGAAGCACAGGAGCCTCAGGTTAACCGTCTGCTTTCCTCTGACTTTTACTAAAGTACATTTTAAGACAAAAGTTACAGATCTGAGCCTAATTATTCTCCAAAATCGCAATGACATATATGTTTCCTTCTGTTTGTGCACATGCATATACATACATTTGCACGGTGTGGATTTTTCTGTCGCTCCACAGGAACCCCCCACCTTGATTTTTTGAGACAGACTCTTTCACTGAGACCCAGGACTTCCCGACCGGACAATACTGGTGGCCCCGCAGGCCTACTTGTCATCATTTCTGATGCACTAGGATCACAAGCGTGCACCCCGCAGCCAGCCTTTGGACCCCAGTGCTGGGGTCAGAAGTGAGGAGCTAATGCTTGTGTGCACAGCGCCCATCTGAGCCCTCTCCCCAGTCCTCAGCGCTGTACTTTTATAGCAAGCACAAGTACAAGTATATGGGGAAGAGGAGAGATTACTACTGAAAGTTTGTCCAAACAAGTGACCTTTCATCACAATGCCAGAATAGTCCTCATAGACAACATGGAAAAGGCTTCATAAAATATTTGTGGTTAAAATGTTTTGGGTTTTTTTTTTTTTTTTTTTTTTTGGTTAAAATGTTTAACAAGAGCCAGGCAGTGGTGGTGCACACCTTTAATCCCAGCACTCAGGAGGTAGAAGAAGGTAGATCTCTAAGAGTTCCAGGCTAGCCTGGTCTATAAAGTGAGCTCCAGGAGAGTCAGGGCTGTTACACAGAGAAATCCTGTCTCAAAAAAAAAAAAAAAAAAAAAAAAAAAAGGCTTAACAAGCCAAGCAATGATGCCTCAACCCTTTAATCTAAGCACTCAGTAGGCAAAGGCAGGGAGATCTCTGCAAGTTCCTGGTTAGCCAAGACTACACAGAGACTCTGTCTCAAGAAACAAAACAAAACAAAATGTTTAACAATAAACAACAGGAATAAGGCATTGACTCACATTTTAAACTTAATATTTTTAGCCATTTTACATGAACATTAATCACAATTACTCCCTTTTTGGAAGATTTTTCAACAACAAAATTGACATCAGAGGACAGTCACATTATTAATGTGAGGAATGATGTACCTACCAGTCATCATAAGACAAATGCCGCTGTTTTAGTGTTTAACTCCGCAGACGCTGTGTGCACTGTATGTATAAAATTACTAAAGGATGTAATTTTTCAAAAATCATATGAAACAAACAATCAGAGTGGTCACCGTATTTCAAATAAATTTTAAATTATAGACAAGCCAGAATATAATGCTGTGATCACAATATCAGAAAAACCACCCAGCGTACTTTACAGAATAAAAATAACTTTTGGGGGGGGGGGGACTAGAAGAAATCTCTAGCACTCCAAATGATCACATTTAAAATTCTTACAAAACAGGTAATTTTGAAAGCAGACCTTAAAATAAGCATGGGACATTATAAAATATGTGTTTTACAAATTTCAAGGTCAGTGGCAAGGCCTCCAATGTAAAGTGTGCCGACCACAGAAAACAAATGGACAAAGACAGGAGACCCAGAGCGGAGCGTGGAGTCCGGGGCCCTACCATCCCACACCGCCTGCGCCAAAGCAAACGCACAGAAGAAAACACCTCGCTCCCACTAACCGACCACAGGAGGAACACGAAATAAATCTGTTTTCTAACCCTAACCTAGGATTCCACTAATCTGCTCTGTAAACTGTTTTAAGTCAGAAACCGCCAAAATCAGTTAGTCAGAACAGATTCCAATAGATTGTTTCAGTGGGCTAGAGTGACCAACATAAAGAATCCATCCAATAATAAAGCGAAATCCTTCAGTAGAAAGTAATGAAATATATATGCTGTGTTCTTTTTTAAAAAGGGGAACAGATTCCCTGGTGGAGATACTTGCAGTATTGGCAATGAATAATCTCCAAATAAAAATAGTGATCAGAGAAGTGATAAAGACCTTTCAGTACAGGCACCACTGAGCCTTTCATTCCCTGTTGAGATGTGGAGTGATCCAGGCTTTAGCGGTCCTCAGTACCCCATCAAGGCTTAGGCATGTGTGCAAATGACAAGAAAACAAAGGGTGAAGGACTGATTTACAGCATCAGCCACGTTTCAAACTTACTTTTGCAAAGGCTTCAAAAAGGTCAAAAGAAGGTGGCAGCTGAGAAGCATCCTGGATTTCCTCTCTCATGAAATGTTGAAATGTCATCGCAAGCTGCCTCAGGCCCTCTTTCTTATCTTCAGTGAGTTTGCTAATATCTTTTTGTAAAGAAAACAAACAGTTTAATCACCAACTGAATGTCATGAATAATTCTCAGGTGTTCAAATGCTGGCTATTAAGCAAGATATTTCCCCGACATGCAATCTATCCGGACAATCTTATTCTTTTGACAACTACAAAGCATGATATATATTGCATTGGTTAAATTCTCTCCAACTTTATCCACAAAATATATCAAATGGCTATACATACAGGTTTTAAAAATACCATAAACTAAAATCAGCTGCACACTGCCAGATCTTTTACATTATAGAGCACAACTCTACCATCATAAATCCTAATTAAGTCAGTGAATTTAAACTGACGTTTCCCCATAATAATTCTCAAGCAGGTCACAACTGACTGGTAAATAGTATTATCTGAAAGGTTAAAAAGACAAAAAACAAGATATTGAAAGTTCACATGAAGTTTAAGCAACTGAAATTTGCCATATTTAATGTGAACCATAACAGGCACACGGATAGCCTGAGAAATCTTAACCTGGAGGGATTTCCAGCTTGGACAAACACAGCAGCCAGACTTCTTCTCTAAGACTTACTTTTCACACATCCCTAGCAAACTTGAGGACAAAAGAAACAAAGCACTTCGAGTCAAGATTGTGTGATCCAAAATGAAACATATAGGAAGGAATGTAGCCAAAGAAGTGGAAGCTCTCTGCAATTACAGGATTCTGATGGAAGAAACTAAAGAGGAGAAAGGAAGGAAAGAGGGGAGGGGAGGAGGGACGTGGGGAGGGAGGGAATTAGACATTAAAGGAGACAGCCCACGTCTGTGAGTTTGAACAGTTCATGTCATTGAGACACCCATACCCCCGCAAGTGATATACTAACTCAAGGCAACTCCAACAGATGAGCCAGATGTCCTTCACAGACAAAGGAGAAACCATCAGAAAGCCAGGCAATCCCGAGCAAACCAGCTAGAGATGCAACAATGTTTCGAGGCCAGCCTGGTCTACAGAGTAAGTTCCAGGATAGCCAGGGCTATACAGAGAAACCCTGTCTCGAAAATACAAAAAAGGGGGTGGGGGGGAGAGCAACAATGTGCCATCTGCTACCAAGGTCACTGCACAACAGCAGGCACATCTACCTCCGACTCAGAACAGAGGCCAGAAATTAATGTTCTCACAATAAAATGATTCCCAGCAAAGGTCCATAAATATGTATTACAGGAAAAGACAGTGCCTTCGATCAAGTATGTTCATACAGTGGATATTCACATACAGAAGAAGGAAACTAGAGCCCTATTTCCCTACATACCTACACAAAATCAACATTGAATATATCAAAAACATAAATATATAATGCCAAGCCATAAAACAATTAGAGGAAAAAAATAAAGGAATAGGTTTAGGACAAGAACCTAAGCACAAAACTTTTGGAGATGACCCCAACATACTATCAAGAGAAACAAAAATTAGAAAACAAGATTCAATCAAATAACAACAGAAATATCTGCACAAAGAATACAATTGGTACAGCAAAGAGACAGCCTACACAACAGAAGAAAAATCTGCAAGAGATTTGTCCCAAAGGACTAATATCTAGACTATATAAAGAACTCATAGCAATATGAAATGACAACAAAGTTCTCACTTAAAGGAAAGTGCATGCTCTGGAGAGAGAGAGAGAGAGAGAGAGAGAGAGAGAGAGAGAGAGAGAGAGAGAGAGAATGAGAATGGAAAACAAATGGTGAGCCCATACATGACAAATACTCCACACCACTAATTACCAGAAAATGGAAACTAAAGTTAGCTCACTCCAGGTACGATGGTTATTATCCACATGCATAACAGTAAATTCTGGCAAAGATGCAGTGGAACAGGCAGTCCTACAGCATGCAATCATTTGCGAAAAACAGCCTTGTGCCAACAAGGGATCTATCTGCCTGTCCATCTTTACTGCAGCACCATGTCCAGTACTTGAAACGTGGAATCAGGGGGTGAACAGATAAAGGAAATACGGTACATATATGCAGTAAAATGCTGCCCTGGGGCTGGAGAGATGGCTCGGCGGCTAAGAGCACTGACTGCTCTTCCAGAGGTCCTGAGTTCAAATCCCAGCAACCACATGGTGGTTCACAAACACCCTGTAATAGGATCTGATGCCCTCTTCTGACAGCTGCAGTGTACTCATATAATACATAAAATAAATAAATCTTAAAAAACAATGCTGCCCGGTGTTATAAGTCAGGCACCAGAAGACAGATCTCGCTCGTTCTCATTCACGTTAGGAAGTTTTAAAGGGTTTTCTAGTTTCCTTTCTGCTACTGTGATTAAAAACACTCTGACTAAAATCAACTCGAGAAAGAAAGGGTTTATCGGATTCACATTTCTGGGTCAGTCAGAGGGAAGTCAGGCAAAAACTGAAGGCCAGAACTCTGAGCAGAAACCATGGGTGAACACCTCTCACCGACGTCCCCTGTGGCTCACACACAGGCTCACACCTAACTAGGTCTTTTATAGAGACAGCCCAGGACCACTTGCTGCAGGCTGGACTCTCCTACGGGAACTAAGGATGGAGACAATCCCTCAGACACCTCACACACCAACCAGATCTAAGCAATTCTCTCGGAGGTTCCTCCTCTCAGATGATGTTAGGCTCTACCAAGTTGACAGTTACTGTTAAAACCAGGGCACAAGAGGATCTCATTAAAGTGAAACAGTGGTCATCAGAAAGGACAGAACAATGGGAAGAAGACAGGCTGGATAATGGGCACCAAAATACAGTCGGCTAGAAGGAAACAGTATGGCCACTCTGCAGCATGCAGGTTTAAGTCCTTACTAGATAAAAAGTCTAAATGGTCCCAACATAAGAACATGATAAATGCCTGACGTTCTGATACCGCCATTACTTACTGTATACTTACTTAAGCTGAATCATTTCTGCTAAACATTCAAAGGGTTCCCAATATATATAAAGGATACTTTTTTGAAATGCAAATGCTAATTACCTTAATTTTACTGTTATATATTATATTACATATCCTGGACCCCATAGATTTGTATAAATACTTTATGTGTCAATTATATATTTATAAAAAAATACACACATTTTTCTAAAGCTAATATGACCTCCTTGAACGTTGGTTTAAATTATACTACACATGCCACATTAAGGCTAAGAGTGAACCACCAGACAACATCTGAGAACATTTCACCAAAGGCGATAAAATGGCGTGCTACTGAGTGGGGCTAATGTTAATAGTCAAATTCAGTGTAAATGGTGTTAATTATCTAGCAGTACTACAAAGAAAAATGACTAATTAGTTCTCTATTAAAACTTGAAAAGACACATCAAATTGAACTAACACTCTTCCTCATGTCAGGTTTGCATATTTTCTTCAAATTATTTGTCCAACAGAATAATTAACCCGTGATTTATTTATTTATTTATTTATTTATTTCCTCTTTCCCCCCCAACCCCCCCAGACAGGGCTTCTCTATGTAGCCCTGGCTGTCCTGGAACTCACTTTGTAGACCAGGCTAGCCTTGAACTCAGAAATTCTCCTGCCTCTGTGCTGGGATGAAAGGCATGCACCACCACTGCCCCGCTAACCCGTGATTTCTTAAATAACAATGTATTACCATTAGCACCTAGGGCCCTAGACTTGTAAATCTGAGATCAACCTCTCATTCATCTCCAACCAGGACAGTAGGGAAACAGTGTAACAAAGGCAGTGTACAAGTTCTAGCTGGTTTGGGACTGGAACCACTTACAAGTTCATTGAAGAAGACCTTTGACTATACAAAAGCAAAGTAACCCTGACAGTGCTTGACCCCCACATCTGAGAAGCCTTAAGGTATCCATGGCAACTGGCAACCACCATGGTAGCTGAGGGAAGGAACAATGCCCAATACAGTCACAGAGCTGAAGTCTTCTGTACCAGAGATCTGCCTTACTTAATATCTAAAGGAATGATGACACTAAGGGACTCCCTAGATTTCCCCTGTTCACTATGTTACTCTTCCCTAACTTGAAAAGGAAAACAAACAAGGAGGGGGGGGGGGAAGGGAAGAAGAAACAGAAGACAAAAGGGTCAATTAGACTAACAGCTCTGCTACTAAAAAACTGAGGTTCCCCCAATTGTACTCATGAAGAAATCATGAGTGCTCCCTCGTATGGCAAAGGATTATGGGCTGGATTAACAGATTCAAAAGTTTAAGCTTCAATTCTGAAGGATTCGAGGTGCATGACTCCAGACCTTAGAAGCCTAAGATTTCTCACACAGCTCATAAGGAATACAGCCCTGACTCAGTGCGGCCAAACCAACACAAGATGGCGGGTAAAGATCCTAGGCTCTATGCAACATCTCTACACAACAGAAGCTGTCAGCAGTCGCGTCAGCTAGGTATGAGGGCTCTCCAGTACCAGAACCCCAGTGTCAGCGCTACAGTGCTCAAGCACATCAGATGCAGGAACCTTCTATTTGCAAGGTGTGGCAACTCGCCAAGAACCCTCCCAAAGACAAGGCCCCTAGTTGCTTGCCCACTGCCTTCTGAAGTCTTGACTTCTTCAACAATTACCCTGCATTTACTCTCTGTCCCTGAGCCAGTCACTTGTCAGCTATCCTTTCCCAGGTGCTGTTCCACAGCCTCCATACCTCTTCCTGGTGTTACCAGCTCAGTCCATTCTACCCATGATAAAAATCACAGGTAGGCAAGAGAAGCCCATTTGGGGGAAGCTTTTTATTGGGCTAAATGTTAAAAATCACCAGAGTCAGCACAGGAGGGAGTCTTCTGGCTGGCTTGAAAAGCAGAAGCCCAGCCGGCTGAAGCCAGAGCCAGGAACAAAGGAAGTGTGGTATGCAAATTAAGACGCCTGTACCAATCACAAAACAGGTTTTGGCTCAATCAACCAAGCACCTTTTTCTGAGTTCATGGAGTGGTGTTCCCACTCCCATCTTGAATGAGAACTGGGTCATCTAAAGTTCACCAAAGCTTGGCTCAGGTTACTGCCTGCTCAGGCCAGTGCAGGGTGTCTGGAGTGACCATTACAGGAGCAAGAAAGACCTCCTGACACACGAGAGTTATCCTAGCTGGAGCATTCTCAGGGTAATCATTAAATCAGCCTCACTTGGATAATAACACTCCAGCCAGTTATTAGAAGGGGGACTGCCTGACTGATGGCTCCCAATCAAGGTGTCTAAGAATACAGCAAGGGCCTATCTGCTGTCATTTAGGTCTGAACTTCCTACTTTCAATGCAGAGTTTCACTTATTCTTGGAGGAAAAAAAAAACCTTGTATAATGTTTACTATTAAGACTTGCAAGCCGGGCGGTAGTGGCGCACACCTATAATCCCAGCACTCTAGGAGGCAGAGGCAGTCAGATTTCTGAGCCAGCCTGGTCTACAGAGTGAGTTCCAGGACAGGCAGGGCTATACAGAGAAACCCTGTCTTGAAAAGACCAAATCCAAAAAGAAAACCAAAAAAAAAAAAAAAAAAAAAAAAAGACATGCAAAACTCACAAAACTAACATCCTCCCATATTTCCCATATTTATTAATTCTTGACAGCACCAGCCCTCTATCACAGTTTGCCTATGCGGATGGGTCCACATGCTCAATGCCACTATTCTGTCTACTGTAGAGCTCCACAAACCTGTACGTGGCCCAATCTACCCTAGACCTACTAAACAAAATCATATGTTAGTTATTTATAAAAACAAAACATTTCTTTAGGTTTGTTTCATGTAATAAACAGAAGAGCAAAGCTGTTATTAAAAGCAGTTTGTGAAGGCAGCTCAGTGGGTGACTGTGTACTCAACATGACTGAGGTCCTGGAGCAGTGGTTTCAACCTTCCTGAGGCAAAGACCCTTTAATACCGTTCCTCATGTTGTGGCAACCCCTGCCCCAAGCCATAAAATTATTTTCATTGCTTCTTCATAACTGTAATTTTGCTACTGAATGGTCTCAATTCCAAAGACCATTGGAAATATGTGTTTTCCAATGGTCACACCCCCACAGGTTGAGAACAGCTACCCTAGACTGAAACCTCTGGAAAGATGAGAGTTCTGCAGATAACTGATAGATTTAATTTTAAGATACTAATGAATATCACTTACTGGACTCCAGATCATAGAATGAATAAAGTTTCTCTGACTCTGAGGGTTTTTCATCCATCTGTGAAGGAAAAGGAGAGGACACCAAAAACAAGGTTATTGCTCAACAGATAATTATGCAGTTTTGATGACACTTGGATATTCTGATGAAAGTTTTTGTTTGATTGCTTGTTTTGAGACATGATATAACACTACATCCCTATGTAGCTCTGGCTGTCCTGGAAAATACTCTGTAGACCAGGCTGGACTGGATCGCACAGAGGTCCACCAGCTTCCGTCTCATGAGCGCTGGGATTAAAGGTGTGAGTCGCCACACCCAGCTACAATTACATTTTTAAAAGATCATTTTTTATATATCACTTTTCTTCATAACATTAAAAGCAGTTATTCGTTTATTTGGGGGGGGGAGGGCAAAGGGCAATACTCAGAAGTCAGTCTTCTTCTTCCATTGATGGGTCCCAGAAACAGAATTCAGGTCATCATCAGGCTGGAAGGTGGGTACCAACACACCCCGGCCACGCCTCCAGATCTCTCTCTACAGCACTGTTTTGAAATTGCTTAGTAACACTTTTAAAGTCTCACTTGCAACTTCACCTAAGCAGTTTTATCTCCAAATAAAAATCTCCTTTACAAGAAGTTCCCACTATAAAAAGCCTCTATAAAACTTTGGAGCGGAGAAAAAAGAAAATGAAAACTCGATAAGTGAAGAAACCAAATTAGCCCTACAATAATCCGAGGCATTAAGGCTACAGCCCTCGTGGAACAATCTAGAAGCTTCTTCAGGGTAGGGTTACAGACTCTGCTGTATTATAGGAGACAGGACTGCAGAAATCACAAATCCTGGCTCCATTTAAAAAGAGGAGGAGGAACAAGAAACTGTCAATTTAATATATTATTATCAAATTAGGTCCTCATTTGAAATGACAATGAAGGCTCGCTCATACATGCAGTGTATCCTAGGAGAAAGTTACAAAGGAAACATAGTTTCTACTAGTTGTTACTCTATTCAAGAAGGAGATTTTAATATCTCTATGGACAGGTCTGTGCACCTCACTGCCATCAAGCCAATGACTTTAGGAACGTTTCTTATCTTAACACACCGCCTGGATAATCCACCATCCACTTTAACCTGAGTGCAGTCTCAGCCTTAAATAGAAACAGAAACAGCAACTGCTTTTGTCGAATCAAACCCAAGCGCCTTTCTTTTTATTTTTTTTATTAGTTAGTTAGCTAGCTAGCTAGTTAGTTAGTTAGTTAGTTAGTTAGTTAGTTAGTTAGTTTTTTCAAGACAGGGTTTCTCTGTGTAGCCCTGGCTGTCTTAGAACTCAATCTGTAGACAAGGTTGGCCTCAAACTCAGAAATCCACCTGCCTCTGCCTCACGTGTGCCGGATTAAAGGCGTGCGCCACCAATGCCCGGTTCAGGCATCTTTTCTGTATACTCACCAGTTTGACAATAACCCTGCCCATAAGTCTGACTGAGTCGGGCGGATATCTGGGCTTGCAGCTTTTAAGACACCTGCATTCTCGCTTGTGGTCCGGCCAGGCTTTTTTCTGTGAAGACAAGAGCAGGGAAAAGCATCAGAGACGAAAGTCAACTTTCATCCCAACCAGTTTTGAACACTGAGAATCATCAGCATTAATTTATTTTCAACAGCCTAAAAAAATATAAAATGCAAAATTTGTTTTGTAATACTGCATATGATGCAGAATTTAGTCTCTATCAAGAAAGTAGCCATTGCACAAAGGCACAAACACCTCGGTTTCACGCTGTCTTTAAATTTGCCTTCTGGTCATTATAAGGCTGGGATAATATAGTAAGGACCAGTAGGCCTTTGCTAATACTTAAACTCAATGTTTGGTAGCGTATACAATAGTATTTTAAAGAAAGAATCACCCAAAGCTAGAAAAGAAAATCATGTGGCTAGGGGAAATCAAAACAGGGAAGCCAGCATTATGAGTTTTGCTGTAAAAATTCAGATATACCAGGTGGGCTAACCGATTTAAACCTGGGGACTGGAGAGATGGCTCAGCGGTTGAGAGCACTGACTTCTCTTCCAGAGGTCCTGAGTTCAAATCCCAGCAATCACATGGTGGCTCACAACCATCTGAAATGGGATCCGATGCCCTCTTCTGGTGTGTCTGAAGCCAGCAACATATACTCACATTCATAAATAAATAAAATATTTTTAAAAAAATCAAAACTATGATGACTACATACTGCCCTCAAAGGCATCACAGTAAACCATAAATACCCAATTTGTTCAAGACAGTATGAGGTCATACTTAAATCCTGGCTTAATTGTAAAAGATCCCTTTTCATAGAAGTGTATAGTTTGGAAGACAAATGTTCTGATCTGCTGGAGAGAACAGCCTCTGAGCTAGGTGACAGTCAGACAGGTGACAACTAAATGTCAGTGTATGAAAGGGAAGGATGTGATCCCTGGGGACAGCGCAACAGCCAGAGCAAATGTCTCGTAAACTCCGTCGAGGACATATCTGATGCCACACACATAAAACTTACACATCTAACTCATACTGTGCTCTAGTGAGCCATTTGCTACACAAGACTTCCAGTGTCAGCCTGGCCAGCCTCCTGGGAACCTGGTTAGAGAAACACTGTTCCCAGGGCCACCCCTTCCACTTCAGCTCCGCCCAGCGCGAGCTGCTCAAGGCAACTAAGATGAACATTGTTTAACAATCTTCATCATCCTTCATTCCAGATGCTCACACCTCACTCACATCCCAGCAGGACTATGCTAGTTCCACATACAGAAGCAGGCGAGGAGGTGAGCAGGAAGCAGCCCTGGCTCAAGCTGCTGCCACCAAGGGGGGGGGGAGAGGGGGAAGGGGGGAGGGCAGAGGAAGGAGGGGGAAGGGAGGAGGAGGGGAGGGGAGGAGGGGGGGAGGGGAGAAGAAGGAGTGGGGAGGGGATGGGGGGGTGGGGGAGGGGGAGAGGGAGGAGTAGGGGAAAGAGGGGGTTGTGGGGGAGGGGAGAAGGGGAGGGGGAGAGAGAGGAGTGAGGTAGGGGAGAAGGAAGGGTGGGGGAGGGGAGAGCACTGGAAGAGGGAAAAGGAGGGAGGAGGAAAAGAACAAAAAGAAAAAGAGAGCCAGCTTGATGTGCCTATAATCCAGGCACTCAGGAGGCTGAAGGAGGCAGATTGGGAGTTTGAGGCCATCGTGACTACACAATACGTTCAAGTCACTTGTGCTTCATGAGACAATGAAAGCCATGTAAGAAATAGTTGTGCTGGGCAGTGGTGGCATACATCTTTACTCCCAGAACTCAGGAGGCAGAGGCAGGCAGGTCTCTGAGCTCAAGGCCAGCTTGGTCTACCGAGAGAGTTCCAGGACAGCCAGGGCTACACTGAGAAACACTAGGAGTGGCGGGAAGTGGGTGGGAGAAATAGGTTGTAACAGCAGAAACATGAAATGCTAAAAATAATCCAGATACTATAAATCATCCTAATATTAGACAGAGAAAGTAAGGCTCATAATCTGGGACTTAAAAACAAACTCCCCAAATAAAAGCAAGGGAGGTGAAGCCCTTGGCATGCTCGGCATGGCCACCACGTGACTGCAGTGTTTGTACATTTACTTAAGTTGCTTTATAAGCAAGGCGGAAACACAGCACAATGACTTCCATAATTCTCATCTGGTAGAAAGGAAGACATACGTTACTAAATATTAAATCACAGGAGAATGCATTCCAAGACGGCTGATCATCATACTGGTCTGTGTCTTTTGACATTGCTTAAGTTCACAACTGTAATGGCATCTTGGGCAGCTACATAACACCAGTCATTACCTGAAGGCACTCAGTGGAAGGAAAAAGCTTGTTGCGTAGGAACAAGTACTAACCTAGCAACTGTCAATTACGAAGATATATAAGGTGTTCGAAGAGTATATACTGCTTCACTGTCAGATAAGCTTAAAAACCACAGTACCTGCTTAGCAAAGTCTATTCACCTACTGAACATTCGAACAAATCTGACAAACTTGTGTAACGTATGAGACGCAGTGTCCCTTGATCGTCATTGCCAGCCCTGGGGACAGGGCTGGCATACACGACTAAGATGTGAAGAATGTGCTTCCATCTGGTCTTCCAATGAGAACAGTAAGCAGGCCAGTGCAGAATCCTTTATTCAGACAAAAAACTTCAGTGCTAAAGTACAGGGTGGGGTGGAGGTGGGGATGGGGGCATTGTTGTCTTTGACTCCTTTGCCTACTCTTGAGACCCCTTTCCTCTTCCTGGGTCGCTTCATCCAGTCTTGACAAGAGGGTTTGTGCCTGGTTATACTGTGATCAGTTGATATCCCCAGGAGGCCTGCTCATTGTGGAGGGAGGGGAAAGTGCAATGGGAATGTAATACATGATGATAATGATGATGATGATGGTGATGGTGATGGTGATGGTGATGGTGATGGTGATGATGATGGTAATAATAATAATAATAATAATAATAAACAACTAGATATGACCAGTTTGGACACTTGGCAGCCAAATGCACTTCAGAGAGTGGGCCAATTAACCAGTTAATTGGCAGTGGTTTAAATGAAGCATCCACAATTTAGAGAATACTTGTCAAAACATCTGGTCTTTAACATAATTAATGTTGCTCTATCTAAATAATAAACAGACGCTAGGAAAAATGTTCCTTCGTTCTATTCTTGAGTCATTCCGTAAAAATAAGGAACAGCGTGCTTATCTTCCCATTGGGTTTAGAGGATCACAGAAGTTCACTGGTCGTCATCTATCCAAAAGCAGGATCATATCCCTGACCTCAAGCAATACTACAGAGCAATAGTGTTAAAAAACTGCATGGTATTGGTACAGTGACAGGCAGGCAGATCAGTGGAACAGGATTGAAGATCCAGAAATGAACCCACACACCTATGGCCACTTGATCCTCGAAAAAGGGGCTGAAAACATCCAATGGAAAAAAGATAGCTTTCTCAACAAATGGTGCTGGTTCAACTAGAGGTCAGCATGCAGAAGAATGCGAATTGATCCATCCTTATCTCCTTGTACTAAGCTCAACTTCAAATGGATCAAGGACCTCCACATAAATCCAGACCCTCTGAAGCTAATAAAAAAGAAACTGGGGAAGACCCTTGAGGACATCGGTACAGGGGGAAAGTTCCTGAACAGAACACCAATAGCGTATGCTCTAAGATCAAGAACTGACAAATGGGACCTCATTAAATTACAAAGTTTCTGTAAGGCAAAGGACACCATCAAAAGGACAAATTGGCAACCAACAAATTGGGAAAAGATCTTCACCAACCCTACATCAGATAGAGGGCTAATATCCAATATATACAAAGAACTCAAGAATTTAGACCCCAGAAAACCAAATAACCCTATTAAAAAATGGGGTACAGAGCTAAACAAAAAATTTTCACCTGAAGAACTTTGGATGGCTGAGAAGCATCTTAAAAAATGCTCAACTTCATTAGTCATTAGGGAAATGCAAATCAAAACAATCCTGAAATTTCACCTTACACCAGTCAGAATGGCTAAGATTAAAAATTCAGGAGACAGCAGGTGTTGGCAAGGATGTGGAGAAAGAGGAACACTCCTCCACTGCTGGTGGGGTTGCAAATTGGTACAACCACTCTGGAAATCAGTCTGGCAGTTCCTCAGAAAACTGGGCACATCACTTCTGGAGGATCCTGCTATACCACTCCTGGGCATATACCCAGAGGATTCCCCAGCATGTAATAAGGATACATGTTCCACTATGTTCATAGCAGCCCTATTTATAATAGCCAGAAGCTGGAAACAACCCAGGTATCCCTCAACGGAAGAATGGATGCAAAAAATGTGGTATATATACACAATGGAGTACTATTCAGCCATTAGAAACAATGAATTCATGAAATTCTTAGACAAATGGATGGAGTTGGAGAACATCATACTAAGTGAGGTGACCCAGTCTCAAAAGATCAATCATGGTATGCACTCACTAATAAGTGGATATTAACCTAGAAAACTGGAATACCCAAAACATAATCCACACATCAAATGAGGTACAAGAACAGAGGAGTGGCCCCTGGTTCTGGAAAGACTCAGTGTAGCAGTATAGGGCAAAACCAGAACAGGGAAGTGGGAAGGGGTAGATGGGAGAACAGGGGGAGGAAAGAGGGCTCATGTGACTTTTGGGGAGTGGGGGAGCCTGAAAAGGGGAAATCATTTGAAATGTAAATAAAAAATATATCTCAAAAAAAAAAAGCAGGATCAAGCCATTAGTCATAAATGTAGAACGTGATGATACCACCTGGAACTGTTTCATGATAGGCGGAAGTTTCTGTCCACTCCATTTCTTCTAACCACGATGATAAAGATCCCGTTTTTTACAACAGTATTTTCCCAGTCCTGCTGCTTGGACTCTTACCATAAAGCTTACAAATATAAGCCCACCCATTATTCTATTAGTCAGCTCCACATGCAGAGACACTATCCTCCCTCACCATGGTTGGCCCTCAGTGTCGCACTGGACTTCACTGCACACCGGTTTCTCAAAGGATGGCCAACATTCCTATATTCTCTGTCTACTGCCAACCAAGAACACAATTAAGTTTGTTCACAACACTGGCAAGGATGTTTTCTGTTCTCAAAGATGAAAATTAACAATGCTATACAACAAGTACAAAGTATCATGGGAGATAAAGGAAAAGCAAGAGTTGCGTTACGAAGCAAAGACAACAGGAGACTCAAGTTTCAGATGAGAAAAGGAAATTAAAATCTGCGATACAATTCCAAGTGTCAGCCATTCCAGACTTGAAAAATAACTTTAGAAACCGTAAGTCTCCATGAATAGGACAGTATTTATAACTGTTACAAACTAATTACATGAGGAGTTCCTGATGAGGATAGTACCAATGTTGAATGAAGGCTGCCCTGGAAACTGGTGTTTGTTTGGTGTGATGTTGCAGTACATGCTGGATATTTAACTAGCAGAAAACAAGAATCCAGACCTCCCATGGAGGATTCTGCCACAAGAGAAAAGCTAATCCCAAAGGCCACACAAGTCTCATATGTGCTTCGAGATTTGCTGTGAAAGTAGAAATGTGTTTCTAATAGTTTAGCCTACAACTAAACCTTGGTTTGCTTGTTTTTACACAGTCCTAACAGCATTGAATTTTGTCCTTGTCAAGTCAAGGGAAGACTTTGAGAATTTTTCTAAAGTTAGTCCATGTTTATAAAGCTGCATCCACTAAGACCACAGCTCCCGCTGTATCAGAGTTGTTGACCCAGCAGGCCCTCTGCTATACATCTGCTCTTCCTTCTCAGAGCGGCTCTCTGTGTCTGCATCAGTCTATAACTAATTATACCTTCCAGTCCAGTCATGTCCAACTATTCACATAACAAGATACATTATTTTTGTTACGCTTTACTTTCGTTCTTCTTACAAACATACAAATATGAGCTGGGTGTGGTAGTGCACCCCTTTAATCCCAGCACTCAGGAAACAGAAGCAGGAAGATCCTCTAAGTTCAAAGCCATTCTGGTCTACAGAGTGAGTCCCTGGACAACCAGGGTTATACAGAGAAACCCTGTCTCAAAAAAATAAATAAATAAATAAAGTATATAATAATAGATATAACAAACAGGTAAACTCCATTACCTATATAGTTTCATTTCAATATAGTAGAGAGGGCAATAAACGTAACCATCATAAAATGTGGAGGTGGGCCTGAGAAAGGCTAAAAATCTCAAACCTAGAATAACCCTACATGTACCAAACATATGTAGATATATTATCTGTTTAAATGCCCTAAGAACTACCCTAAAAACAGTCTACTTGTGAGACAGAAATGGTTATCTGAACTTTTTTACTATATTTATTTATTAAGGTGTGTATGCGCGCATGTGTATGTATAGACGTATGCACGCGCCCACAGTGGATGTGTGGAGGCCAAAGAATAGACAACTTGCAGGCGTTTGTGGACCTCAGAGACCAGGGTTGGCAGTGAATGCCTTTAGCCACTAGGTCATCTCCCCAGCCCCTGGACTACTTTTAATCACTGCAAGGCATTCAATGTAGGCCTCACGCCACTCAGTTATCTACAAGGGGTTCCTGAGAGCAAAATTCAAAGTAGGTGAGCTGCCCCGCAATCTGCAGGCACGAAAAGACCTGAAAGTTTGCATTCTACTCGAGTGCTTGTAGCAAGTGAGTGATGGCTCCACTTGCTTTAAAAGGCTGTCCAACGTTGGACCATAGGTCCTCGGAGGTGAAAGGTGCCCAAAGCTGGAATCTGGGAATATGAAGTAGACGTGGAGCAGACTGTCTAACAGCTACAATTAAATGGCATTGATCAAATTCTTGCATAAAGGTTTCTTTCGAGGGCTGGAGAGATGGCTCAGTGGTTAAGAGCACTGACTGCTCTTCTGAAGGTCTCAAGTTCAAATCCTAGCACCCACATGGTGGCTCACAACCATCCATAATGAGATCTGATGCCCTCTTGTGGTGTGTCTGAAGACAGCTACAGTGCACTTACATATAACAATAAATAAATCTTTGGGCTGGAGCAAGTAGGGCTAGAGCAAGTGGGGCCGGAGAGAGCAGAGATCCAGAGTTCAATTCCCAGCAACCACCTGATGGCTTGCAACCATCTGTACAGCTGCAATATACTCATACACATGAAATAAATAAATAAATCAATTAAAAAATATTTCTTTTGAGAACTCAGGGCATTCAGTGACAGTGCTGTGCCCATTCAAAGTGTTCGTGAACCCTAAAAGACCACCAAGGATCCCATCCGATGCTAACACACTAGGGCCTTTTTATTCAAGCTCCAGCTTGGCTCACTGTTGACCCTGATGCAGCAGGACAAGAGAAGGAAGCCCCGAGCCCAGTTTCAAGTAAGATCTACAGAAGCAAGCAAACAAGCCAAGGAGTTTTCAGCTTGGCACACACAAGGAGGGCTGTTAGGGAATTTGCTGCCCTTTAAAATGATTGGATGGTGCTAGGAGTTAACCATAAACTTAACTTCTGCTTGCCTCCTGATTTGTGGTTGCTAGGGAGAGACCTAGAAACTAGTGCTAGGTGCAAGCTTGTTGGTTAACTCAAGTTCAACCTTAGGTCAGGTTCTCTAAGAGGGAGCCTGAACCCAAGATGGAGTTGTTCTGGTATCTCAAGAGCAGCACAGTTTTCTCACTTCAGTGCTCATAGACCACATATCCGAAAGCAGCAAGAGCCCTTCCCACTGACCCTACTCAAAGTAAGAAAAAAAAGGCCAGAGAGGAAGAAGGAATGAGGCCAGAAATGTCCACAGGACACCAAATTATCACAAAATAAAACAAATAAGTTATTACATCTTTGGCAGTCATAATATCTTGGTTAACCAAAACCCATATGTGGCAATAATATTACTAGGGTCCCAGAGTAAGGCATTATCATCCAGAACAAGGTTCAGAAAACTACAACCTGCATTAAGTCAAATCTCTGTGGCCACATTTTTGGGAAGTTATACTAGAATATAGTCACATTCAATAGCTGCACTCTCTTCATGATAAGACAGAGATAAAACGTCATTACCAAGTCATATGGCCAAGAATATTTACCACACAGCCCTTCGTGGGGATAAAAAAAAAAATGCCAAATCATGACCTACAGAGAGACCATAACAACATGGTCAATGTTGTGAGCACAGAAATTTCTGAGCATATCAGAAATCTCAATAGTGAGTTAACCAAAATATCAATAGCAAGTTCTACATGAACCTAGCAGGGAGAGCATTTTACTCCTTGATACAGTAATTGTTGAGTCTAATTCCCAAAGTCACCAGTGCTGGAGTGGCTTGCCCTCATCAGAAAAGTCCAAATGGTGGTAAAAAAGACAGGGTGTAGAAGCAGTTCAGGGGGGCACCAGGGGTACCAAAGACAAGGCTGAGACAGGCTACCCTACCACAGGAAGACTCCAAATGAAATCCTGTGTGGCTGCTGTAGGAAACTAAAACAGGGCTGGGGCACACAGCATGAGGGGGACAGAGTGGGTCAACCAGAGGCTTATATTGCTAAAGTATCTTCAAATATCTCCCTACTACTGGCATAATTTAGACTAAACAATGGAGAGTTAAAGTAAAAACTCCAGTTTAAATGATGCTAAGTCCATCCAGACCACTACAGTCTTCTGCTTGGTCCTACTCTCACACACACAGATGCTTTCCCTAAAGAGGGGGAGTGTGGCATATACCTGTCACCCAAGTGCTCAGAGGCTATTGCAGGAAGATCTTAGTTAAGCTATTATGGGATATGTCAATTGAAGACAGTGTGGGCTACATGGTAAGACTGTATCTCAGAAAACTAAAAAAGCACGGAGAAGATGAAAAAACAGAATCGCTATGAAAAAATATGTTTACCTAAAGACTACAAAAGGCAGGAAAATAATGAAAGACAAAATTAGGAAAAACACAAGAAACAGAACAGTAATAACTATGACAAATCTTGATACAGTATGACAAGAGTCACTGTGAAAGCCAATGGTCTCCAGGCACCATTGACATTGTCAGGAGGCACCATAAATAACTCTCCAAATCCAGCCAGGCGGCTGGTGACACACACCTTCAGTCCCAGTACTCAGAGGCAAGTGTATCTCTTTGACTTCAAGGCCAGCCTGGTCTACAGAGTGAACCCAAGACAGCCAGGTCTACAGAGGGAAACCGTGTCTCAAAACAACAAACAAACAAAAAAAGAAGGAAAGAAACAAAAACAACTCTGTAAATTGCAGGGAAATATTTAGAAATCTGTACTAACCCGCATTATACCAGCTGCTCTCTGGCCCTGGTCTCTCCGCCTCTAGGCTAGCCCCATTTGGGGGTTCTTCTCTGTTCCAGTTTGCCTGCCTCAGAGGTGCTAGTATCTTCTCAGTCATCTACCCCCTGTAGTTAGTTGTCACAAATCCCCTTAACCCAGTAAACTCAAAACTCTAGAAGCTTATAATTAATCAGTCAGATTTATATATCAATAAATTCTCAATTCACAAGATGCCCACACAATAATTTCAGAGCCAACTGATGATATAAATTGCCCACCTACATAAGACAAAATGTCCTGTGATTATCCATCCCTTCTATGATATTCATGGCTACCTGTTGCTATTTAAAGCCACGAGGAATCGGAATCGTCCTGCTCTTCCATCCTCCCTTCTTCCATCACCTCCTTGTCCTCTCTCTCCACTCTCCTTCTCTCCCAAACTTTTCACCTCCACCTTCCCTTCCACCGCCCAATCACCAACTCTAGCCTTTATTTTACAAGTTAAGGAGGGGAGAAGGTTCACAAGAAGTCACCTGTGTACCTGATTCACTCCTAGTCCACAGCCCCTCCTAGGAAAGTGGAATTAGCATCAAAATACAAACAGCACCAGGACTATCCACAGCGCTGCAAATCCTATCAGTCTGTGAGGTCTGAAACACAGCTCTTCCTAACCAAGAGGCTTAGCTTTCTTTAGTACCGCCCCCCCCCCCCCGCCCCGATAAAAATCACCCTGAGAACAGCTTACTGACAAAGGAAGAGTTTTCTACTGTAAAAATAAATCAAAACATTCGATAACTACACATGAAACGCTGACCCAAACATATGATTCATAGTGTAAGGGAGATAGATAATTGCTAATATGAAATAGAACCTCTCTATGCAAACGCAGATAATGATCATAAGATCGTAATTGAAAATGTGATCTAGTAATGTGAAATGTGATCTAGAATCTAGTCATGTGCTTTATTTAGCAGGGAATTAAAATTAGAATGTAAACATCAGAAGTTAGCTAAGTCCAGAAAAGGTCAAATAATACTTGGGGAGGTTGCTTGAGATTGGTTTACTTGCTATCAATATCTGTCTTAGGGTTTCTATTCCTGCACAAACATCATGACCAAGAAGCAAGTTGGGGAGGAAAGGATTTATTGAGCTTACACTTCCACATTGCTATTCATCACTAAAGGAAGTCAGGACTGGAACTCAAGCAGGTCAGGAAGCAGGCAGGAGCTGATGCAGAGGCCATGGAGGGATGTTTCTTACTGGCTTGCTTCCCCTGGCTTGCTCAGCCTGCTCTCTTATAGAACCCAAGACTACCAACCCAGGGATGACACCACCCACAATGGGGCCCTCCCCACTTGAGAAAATGCCCCACAGCTGGATCTCATGGAGGCACTTCCCCAAATGAAGCTCCTTTCTCTGTGATAACTCCAGCCTGTGTCAAGTTGACACACAAAACTAGCCAGTCGGTTTTTACATTTTGAACAATTCTTAATAAGAAACAGCCTGTCCTTCCTTTTCAGGCTCTGAATTGTCTGGGGTGGTTCATTATACCAATATGGAGACAGGTTCCCACACTAGGCAATATGATGGTTGCCTCACCATCAGGCACAGGCTGGAGCTCAAAGTTACCAAAGAAAAAGATAAATCTTGTCAGAACCAGAAACAACGCTATATGCTCAGTAATGGGTGGTGGACAGACAGACTGACTGAGTGCATTGGAAACATGGAGGAACTGGCTTTGCAGACTACTGCAGTCACAAAAAAAAAATCTCTAAAAAATAGAAGTAAAAAGAGAAAATGTCCATTGTTTCAATCCTGTACCTTAATTTCTATAATGAAAATATGTTCTTGTGTTTTATGTTTGAAAAGGAAACGTGAATGCTGAAGGCGAGGACAGCATCCTTTGAGCAGAAAGAACATGCTGCATCCTGAAAATTGGCCCCAAACCTTTCTCAGACAACGTGCTAATACCACAGGCACACATAAAAGGCTCAGCTCCCGGCTGGTCACGTCCCTCTGAGACAAACATATTTTTCTCCTACAGAGTCACACTCCCTACGTCAATCTCCATTCTGTTTGCTCTTACTTCCTGTTCAGCGCTGTTCATCGTCCTCATAGTTCAGTTTGTCAGTTTAATTCTGCACATCTTTCTAGATAGCCACAATAATTACAGCATTCAGCTCTGTACCTCAAGGGGCAGATAACCGGAGCAGTTTAAATGCATATGTTCCGGCCAGTCTTTGACTCCCACCCCCACCCCCACACAACCCCCCACACGCACACAAACATATATTCTAGCTGGCATCATATAGTTCATCTTACTGGCTATTTTCTCATTACCTTGCACATTATATCTAACAACGACACTGTTATTGATGCTAGGGTGAATAACTAATATATGTAATAAAATATATATGCTACTATGAATCAAAGCGGCATACCAAACTCCCTCTACTTCTTCTAATCAGATAATGGGGATTTTTTTTTTCTTCTGTCTATGTATTATTACAACCGGAGAAAGTAGCCTCAGAGAAAACATATTTGCAAAAATGAGGAAAAGGAAAAATAAAGGCTTGGGCCGCTGAGATTAGGAATGAAGTTTCCAAAAGATGTATGTCAAATAGTATGTTAATTCATCATTTCTATACACATTGCACCTGACCAGACATTTGCAGAAATGTGGAGCCCCATTTCACCAGGGGGTAGGGATGGGCTAAAATATAACAATAAAATAGGTTTTCTATGATTTATCTTGCGAGGAAAGACATTTTTTCTTTCTCCCTCTGTCTCTCTCGCTCTCTCCCTTGCTTGCTCTCTCTCTGCTTTTTATTGTAGTTACTGTTGATGATCTTATACAAGAAAGCTGAGGCTTCACCATGACAAAATTATTTGGTGTAAAAAATGAAATGAAAAAAATGAAAAATAAAAAATATTTTTGAACATTTATATCTTATTAGGAACATGTTGAAGTTTTATATTTCTGTGTGTGTGTGTGTGTGTGTGTGTGTGTGTGTGCATTGTTCCTACCTAAGACATGTGCTTGTGAGTGAAGACATGCATGCATGTATGCACACACATGAGTAGAGGCCAAGGTTGAAACAGGCCATCTCTCTTTGACTGCTCTCCACCTTTATTTTTGGAGACACAGTCCCTCCCTGAGCCTGAAGCTCCTGGATTCCAGTGAGGCTGGCCAGCCAATGAGCTGCAGAGATCTGCCAGTCTCCACTCCTGAGCCTGCCTCCATTCCCACAAAGCTTCAGGTTACATACACACCTGCCGGTCTGAACTCAGGCACTCACGCTTGGCCCGGCAGACGCTTCACCCACTAAACCATCTCCTTGGCTCTTGTTCTCAATTTCAAAAAGTTTCCATTCTGTGTCTTTGGAACACAATATAAAACAGTTGGGGGGATCTAAAGGATAAAGATCTTTCTGGGCATGTATCAAGCATCACAGGGAGAGTAAGTGGCCAAGAAACAAAGGACAAATACAATAGATAACAGAAAGGCAGATGTAATCAGAAAGTGACAGCAAGAATAAAATTTACATTTACAAGGTAAATATGAAATCTGGAAATCTTATGTACATTTATTTCCCAAAATCCAGAGTGTATCAATTATGAAATACAAAACAGTACTTGCTTTTCTGAGCTGTTTTCTTCCTGGTAAAATGAGCATGTCACCTGTAGCTAATTTACTCAAGATTCTTATAAACAGAGCCTACACACAGCAGATGTCTGTCAGATATTAGATCTCATCAGTACGGACTCAGAAACTGAGGCCTGGCCCTGTGTTTCCTATGAAATTACTTAACTAGAAAGTGGCAGAGTAACACTGCAGCTTGGATGCTCTGACATTTTTGAACATGGGTTTTTCTCATTAAAATCAGTTTATTTGCATCCTGAAAAAAATAATTTCAAGGGAGAAAATGAGTAGAAAAACAAACCCTAAAAGAAATGGTCTAGGTTAAAAATGAGAACTCCAAGTGAGTGCTTGTGCACATGAACGCACGAGGGAGCACACACAAAGCCCACGTGAGTGTCTGTGCACATAAACACACAAGAGAGCACACATACGTCCCAAATGAGAATGAGCATGGAGACACACAGACACAAGAGTTCCAATTAGACTTTTTAATGATACAATTCATTAGAGCATAATTATACCTCTTATTAAATGATTAATCAAAAGATTAGAAGAAAAGGTCATGCCAAATGTTAATTATACATCCTTAAAAGAATTCCAAAGATATTAACAACCATATTCATTACAAATCAATTTAATCTTTTGGAAGGCAATTTGGCATTATCTTTAAAAATTCAAAATGCATATATGTTTTCACTAAAAATATGATTAGAAATTTATCATTCAATTAAATTTTAGAAGTATACAAAAACTATAAAAATAATGTCAAATATATTATTAATATTTAATTTGGGGGAAATCTAAACATTCATTAATGAGGAAATTATGATCATGGTAATATATATATTAGGTGATACAAAATAATCTCTAAATATGAAAAAGGAAATGAAGGCATAGAAGAACCCGCAGCAAAACAACCTGTATCTGTTTTTATAAATATATATGAACTTCAGATATGCCTGTGCAGAAACCTTAACAATGAATGGTGTGATGGTTTCAAACTGAAATGGACCTCCACATGTGTGGATATTAAGTAAAGACTTGGTCCCAGCCAGTGTTACTACTGGTAGGTGCTTGGATCACAAAGGCACTAATGTCATCAGTGACCTAATCCATTGGAGTCATAGCTAGAGGGGCAATTAGGAGGTTGTGTTAGGGTAGAAATGGTCAATGAGTGCCCAGCTTCTTTGATTAATGTCTGTCTGTCTTTCTCTCTCTTTCTCTCTCTATCTCCTTTTCTTCCCCTCCTTCCTTGACAAAACCTATTCAAACTGTACAAATATTTAATTTAAAACTAAAAGAAAAATAACAAGTTAAGAAAGGAATTACTGTTTCCTTTTTGTTTTTAAAAAGGATGAAAAGAAAGAAATAGGCCCACGGGTGTAACGGAGGACAAGCGCACAGCAGAGGTAGAGGGTTTGATGGACACTGGACAGCTCAGTAGTCTTACCTGACACTTGGCACTGCAGTATTTGGCAATTCGGCATTGAGAACACCGCATCAGCTTTTCCTTCCTGCAAAGAACAAGCAGTCCTGCATTAGAAAATAAGAAGCATATGGCTGCAGACAGGAAACGCACGTCAGTACATTGGCGCTGACCGTTCTGCTCACTCCTCACGTCGGGTCCTTGAAGACTTAAAGATTGTTCTTAGGACCTGGAAAGGTGCTTGTCGCTCAAGCAAGAGGGATGAGTTTAGCATCTCCGTACCCACACAGAAGCTGGATGCGGCTGCGGGCACGTACATCCCCACTGCTAGCGAGAGCGGAAGCATGTGGAGCCCGCTGCATGCTGGCCATGGGCAGCCTAGCCAACGCAGTGACACCCAAGAGCAAGAGCAGTGAGAAAGTCTGTGTCTAAATAAGAGCAATAAAGGAAGACACGTGAAGGGGACCTCTGGCTTCCAGGCACCATAGACACGCGCAGGCGCATGCGCACACGCACCCTCCCACAACCAAGATTTGAATTTTTAATGGCTGAACATCCTCTTTCACCCTCCAGGAGATACTCTTTGGTTAGGCTGTGGTATACCGTTGTAATACAGCTATTTCCTCTCCGTTTGAGGACGAACATCTTTATTTTAACACTGAGAAGCTATGACGACGTACACAAGACCCTCAAAAGACCCAGGGAAAGGATGACATGAGACCCAGGGGACTCTATTAGACCCACCCACTCACCAGAATTCTACTCACCACTAAGTAAGTAAATGGTTGGACAAGGTAGGACTTCTCAGTGCTATTAGCTGTCCACAGGGCACGTCGTGGGTAACCTAACATCGTAGCTGCCTGTCAGTTACCAAGGTTTCTGTAAGTCACCTCAATAAACTCTCTGGGCTTGGGTGCAATCCTTTCTTTGGTTGGTCAGCACCCTCTCTATCTAGATTGAACAGTTCCATCTCCCAAACAAAAGTCAGACCACAAAGACATTCAGCATGAATTTAACATTTTAACCTGCTATTTTCAAGTATAGAGTTCAGTAGCGTTAGGAACACTCACATCTGACAAAGCTCAGTGTCCAACATGTGTGAAGTCTGATATTCAATCCCTGGGACCAACAACAACAAAAACAGCAGACTATTCACATACTGGATAACCAGCATCACCACTAATTTTCTTTTTAAACTAAATTTAATATTTAAATATATTATCTAGACACTCAGTCTCTCTTCACGGGAACATTACTGTCGCCACAGGGAATCCAAAGTCAAATACATCACCTGATGGACATTGGGTTTCTCTTATCTGAAGTGTATGGGATGAGTATTTAGAATTTTGGATTGTTCTTCGGATACTACAATATTTTAACTGAGATGATGTGATGTTTTAGAGACAGCATCTGTGCATACTGAATGCATTTTTAGCACACTTGGGATTGACTGCTGCCTAATTTGTAAGGTCTACCTTCAAGTGGACTCTCAAAATGTCTCACATTTTAAAGTACTTAAGATTTCACTCATCTGGTTATGGATCTCAAACTGTACTCTATACACTTTAAATATTTAAAAAAAAAAAAAAGGTTATGAGTCATCTCCCCAGACTTCCAAAGTCATGCATCCTTGGTCCTGAGCTTAGCCAGCTTAATAACATAGTCCTGCTAAGAAATGATTTAGAAACTCCACCAAATCCTACCTCAGACATGCAGGATTAAGACTGAAAGGCATCAGAGATGTTTTTCCCAGGTTACCTGAGCAACAAAACCAGACATTTAAAAGGCTGAATCATAAAATCAAAATAAGTAACATACATGGTGACCAAGACAGTGGAGTGGTGGACAGCCAGGGCAGGCCAGGCCAAGCATCAACTGCCGGAGTGTCACAAGGTCGATGGGCAAACTGAACGACTCAGGGTGAGCGCCTGCTGGTGTGCAGGGCATGGCGCCATCTCTGACTCACACCAGACTTGACTACTAACTCACGCCAGACTTGAAAGAGACCTATAAGGCGGGCAACATTATTACGTCCATGTCAGGAATACTTAGTACATTTTCAAAAGTAGACGCTACCCAGGTATGGTGCCGCATGCCTGCAATCCTGGCAAAGGCAGAGGCAGGGGGATATCTGTGATAAACCAGCCTCGTCTACATAGTGAGTTCCAGGACAGCAAGAGCTACATGTGAAATCCTGTCTTAAAAAAAGTAAATGCTATAGTACAAATCAGCCGGGAAGCATGAAGTGACTATCACCTGTGACTCTGCAAGGTAAGGACCGCCTTGTTGGAAATGAGAACTTGATCGGCTGCTACCTTCCGACTGGAGGAACTAAGTGTCTGTCGAGCAGGGCATAAGATATGGAAGAGGTTTCAGGCCTACAAGGGGATCCATAAACGCCTTCTACAGCCAGCTGTGAAGGAGAGTTGTCGAAATCTATACAGCAGGTGGCAGACCAGCCCGACCAATCGGCCTTAAAGGCTTGCATCCAACCATCACATTCTACTGTCATTTATAAATGAAACTGGATAAAAACTCAACCCACTCGTGCTTCAAAAGACACGCAAGGTAGGATGAGATGGCTACATCAGACAAACTTAAAAAAAAAAAAAAAAAGCCCATGTAATCATATCAATGGCAGGAAAGGGTTAAAGGAGTCATAAGAATAAAGGAGGTCAAAGGGGAATGATAAAAGACCCCACTCACCAGCTGCTACATATCCAGTAACAAATGTATCAAGTCTCAAAACATAGAGTACAAATAATAGACTTTTAAAGGAAAAAAATAACCAACACACAATTAAGTTACTCTATGTAAGGACCTTAAAACAGTGTCTGGAATACAGGAAGCACCATGCTACCAACACAGGGTGTCAAGCCAGACATGGTGGCACACCTTAAATGCCGCCTTTAATCCTAGCGGACCTTTGAGTCCAAGACCAGCCTAGTTACAAAGAGAATTCCCAGACAGCAAAGGCGACACACCCTATCTTGAGTGACACACACACACACACACACACAGTCTTCTGAAAATTCACTGACCAAGCAAATAAAGACAAAGTAACTGCACAATATGGCTGTGTCATCACAAATCTTTTTCAAGCACCCACTGGCCACTCTTTCTGTCTGTCTGTCTGTCTGTCTGTTTGTTTGTTTGTTTAATGTATATGAGTGCTATCTGCATTACACCTACATGCCAGAAGAGGGCGTCAGATCCCATTACAGATGGTTGTGAGACACCATGTGGTTGCTGGGAATTGAACTCAGGACCTCTGAAGAGAAGTCAGTGATTTTTTGTTGTTGTTTATTTGTTTTCATTTTTTGTTTTTCAGGACAGGGTTTCTCTGTGTAGCCCTGGCTGTCCTGGAACTCACTCTGTAGACCAGGCTGGCCTCGAACTCAGAAATCAACAGTGGGTGCTCTCAAACACTAAGGCACACCTCTCCAGCATCTCCCCCCTTTCCTATTTATTTATTTATTTATTTGCCACTCTTTAAGAGTACCTGTGAGAATAAGAAATACCAGTCATTTTCTCTAACAATGGAGAAACTAGAAATGTATTTTTCAAAAGCCCAATACAATCTCTTCTGGGTGAGACCTGAAGAACTCTAGAGTCACAAAGGAGAAAAGAAATATTTTAAGTAAATAATTAAAGAAACACCTAAACTTGTTCTAAAATAACACATAAAATGTTAACTTTAAATATTCATGTAAAAGAAAAAACTGAAACTAAGGTAAACATGCAAATCAAGAACTTAAATGAGAGCCAGACAGTAAGTGATACACATCTGCAATCCAAGTACTCGGAAGGCGGAAGGCAGAGGCAGGAGGATTACTTCTGAGACACTATCTCAAAAACAAACAAACAACAATAATAACAAATACACAAATGTTATAATAGAAAACCAAGGAGGTCAAAGAGTAAAAGCTACAATTATGAGACAAATACTTTAAATGAAATAGTAAATAACATTACAACAGACTGGATTGATGATGGCCTGTATATGCTCCACCTAGGGAGTGGCACTATTAGGAGGTGTGGCCCTGTCCGAGTAGGTATGTCCTGTGGTTGTGGGATTTACCCTCATCCTAGCTGCCTGGATTATTCTGCTAGCAGCCTTCAGATGAAGATGTAGAAATCTCAGCTCCTCCTGCACCATGCCTGCCTGGATGCTGCCATGTTCCTGCCTTGATGATAATGGACTGAACCTCTGAACTGTAAGCCAGCCCCAATTAAATGTTGTCCTTATAAGAGTTGCCTTGGTCATGGTGTCCGTTTGCAGCAGTAAAACCCTAACTAAGGCATGACACAAGAAAGACAATACTACCCACAGCCGGGCAGTGGTGGCGCACGCCTTTAATCACAGTACTTGGGAGGCAGAGGCAGGCAGATTTCTGAGTTTGAGGCCAGCCTGGTCTACAGAGTGAGTTCCAGGACAGCCAGGGCTATACGGAGAAACCCTGTCTCGAAAATAAATAAATGAATAAATGAAAGAAAGAAAGGAAGAAAGGAAGAAAAGAAAGAAAGAAAGAAAGAAAGAAAGAAAGAAAGAAAGAAAGAGAGAGAGAGAGAGAGAGAGAGGAAGAGAGAGAGAGAGAGAGAGAGAGAAAGAAAGAAAGAAAGAAAGAAAGAAAGAAAGAAAGAAAGAAAGAAAGAAAGAAAGAAAGAAAGAAAGAAGAAAGAAAGAAAGAAATATTACCCACAATCCCATCATGATGTCACGGCAACACTGGGGAACAACAGCTGCAAGGAAACTGTCTCTCCTGACTTGCCCACCAATCTCTCACCAGCCACCTACATCTGCGACAAACTCAAGACGCAAGTCAACAGAACAAATCACCAATGGCTCTGAGATCTGACTTAAGTCAATAATGTCATAGGAGGACATAAGAGTAAAAAGGCTGTCCTTCCAACAGACCACAAGCAAAAGTAAGCCAGATCTTCGCAAAGTTGGCCAGTGTAGAGCGTGATGAGCCAGTCTGAGAACAGCAGGCAAGTGCGGGGGAGGGGAAGAGGAGAGGACCAAGACTGCTTGCGCCCTGACTCAGCCCTCAGACCCAGACCTGTACACTCTCTTTTCTTTATCTCACTCAGAGGTTACTTCTGGTGCCTGGAAATAAGGGTCCCCAAGTACACAGAGTGCTTGTGTTTCTTCTAAGAGACAGTGACTGCAACCAAGAGATCTAAGAACCCTGGTTACCGAGCAGAGGTCAGTGCCAGCACCGCCTCCATCTCACACCAGGGCTCCCAATCGGCAGCTTCAGCGCTTGGCATACAACTGTGGCTCAGCCTGAGTAACTGAATAATTGAACTCCTAAAATCCCATGTATGAAGCTTATTTAGATGACCACAATTTTTATAAACAAGTAAGTAGATTTTTAATCCTCAAGTTTCAAAAACAATGTTAACAGGATCTAAGAGAAGAGTTAAGAGCCTGTTTGGACCAGCCACTGATCCCATGCAGAGCTTTACTCTTGGAGGGGCTGGGGGGTAAGGACCCCTGCTGAGAAACTCTAGAACAGCAGAAGTGAGGGAGAGATGCAAAGTTGAGGCCTGCAGGCCTTTTAGAAAACATTCTCCTCCCTCCCTCTTTTCTTAAAAGCGCATCATTCAATCCAAATGCAAAACAAAGCTGCATTTCTCGAGAGTGGCAACGAAAAAATGCACCCATCAAATCAAAGCCAGAACTAACTAGCAATCTTCAGGAAAGGGACTGCTTATTTTAGGCAATTCCTGGTGCTAAAAGGAGAAACGGTGAATGGAAATAAAGGACCAATTTTATCTAAATCGAGGTTTGTTTGGTTTTGGTTTTTTTTTTTCCTGAATGTGGCAGAGCTCAGGTGAAATGTCCCAGAAGTGTGTGGCTCCAGGTGACCCCACATTCCGATGGAGAATCCAAACAGTACGCTGCTGGGCAGGAAGGAACTGGAACTGCAGCACGCAAAGGGCAAACGGCTTGCAGAAGCTGCCTTCTCTGACTCTCTAGCTCTTGGGCAACCAACAAATGGGAATTAAGTTGAAAGATTGTGCGTGCTATGCATAGGGAAAAGTGTGGTCATCTAAGAGGGGCAGAGAAGTGATGGATATTTAGTTTAATTTTCAGGTTATAGGAATCCCTTTGCCTGCCTCCCCCCCTCTCTCTTTCTCTCTCTCTCTCTCTCTCTCTCTCTCTCTCTCTCTCTCTCTCTGGTTTTTTCAAGACAGGGTTTCTCCATGTAGCCCTGGCTATCCTGGAACTCACTGTGTAGACCAGGCTGGCCTCAAGCTCAGAATCCACCTGCCTCTGCCTCCCAAGTGCTGGGATTAAAGGCACCACTGCCTAGCCTTGCAGGAGTGCCTGCGTCTCTTCTCTAAGACCAGAATCAGTTTCCAGAACTCACATCAGGCAGCCCACAAACTACCTGTAACTCCAACTCCAAGGGAATCCATACCTTCTTCTGACTTCCACAGGCAACCACACACATGTCACACACACACACACATACACACACACACACACAAATAAAAATAAGTTTTTCAAAAATCAGGTGTCTCCCAGAGTCCCTCTATCCATGGCTTAATGAAAACCCACATTAAATGTCTTATACAGAACAAACTTTATCTGTAATACAGTGCATATAATATACTGATTAGACAGGATTCTTTTAAATGATTTTTTCTTTCTTTCTTTCTTTCTTTCTTTTTTTTTTTTGAATCTTTTTTATTTATTTATTTTTTTAATGTATGCGAGTACACTGTAGTTGTCTTCAGACACACCAGAAGAGGGCATCGGATCCCATTACAGATGGTTGTCAGCCACCATGGGAACTGAACTCAGAACCTCTGGAAGAGCAGTCAGTGCTCTTAACCACTGAGCCATCTCTCCAGCCCCTAAATAATTTTCTGGCTTCTCCTAGAAATATCCAAGTATGGCTGGCCCATCATGGAAGACACCTGTCCTAATTACTACTGAGCCTCTGGGCGCAGGCACTGACTATTAAAACATAGGAAGTTAGTAGTCCTTCTTTCTCTGGGGTACGCCCACCCCTGAGTAACACAGCCTGGTAGACTCAGAAACAGCTCTGCAGTGACCATGGGTCCCTGAAATACCCCTACACACACACACACACACACACACACACACACACACAGCCCTCAGGCTTAAGACTAACACCCAGGCCTGTAGCAAGCTGAATAAAATATCAATACACAAGATTCAGTATGTCGTTGGTTAGCCCAGCACACCGACCTTGGGAAAGAAATCTGCGGTGAGAAACACGAGAACTGGGTAAAACTTCCATTACTCTAAACTGCCAGAGAAAAATCACTGATCTGGGCAGACTGGCTCATCACCACACCCCTTCGAATCAGTCCTAAGAATGAATCTCTGGGTAGAATTCCTAGGAAAATAAGGACTAGAATGGTTCTTGGGGCAAAGGCACTTGGTAGGCTCTGAATGCTGCTTCGAGCAGCTCTCAAGGATAAACCTCATGGAGAAAAGCATGCTTCTCTTTCTAACTTGGAGAAAGCCAAACATAACTAGGTAAGTAAAATCCAAACAGATTATTTTCATAGAAATAGTGTATCTTAACAAAATTTCCAAGCTTGTATCACTGAAATCTAAGCATTAGGATTCATTAAAAATGCTAATGCCGTGTAGCCAAGTGCTTGGCTGTTTCTTCATGGAAATTCTATACTATTAAAAAAAAAATAGATTATCTCAATTAAAATCATACTATTCTTCCAGAGAAGGGAAATCACTGTAACTCTAACTAAACAAAAAGATGCTCGAAAATGCTAAACATAAGATCTCCCTTTAGCTTGAATATTCAAAACAATTTGGAGATAGGATCTTCCATTTTTTTGTTGCCAAATAGTAATTATACTGGGTTTGAGCCCAAAGGCCTTTTTCAAAATTAAAGAGATTCACTCTACCATCCATACAACTAACAAATGATTTTTAATACAAAGCAACAGATGTGGTCAAAATAATATAACTCCATGAGAAAAGGAAAATAGAACTGATTTAGGTTTGTTCTCCTGTGTTCCCTATCGCTTTATTTCACAATTCTAACATATAAAGCAGAAAATAAGAAACCATAATGACTAATATTTCAGGGAAATTGAATCTCCTATTTATTGGCACCAAACCCTCCTAGAAGGAAAACAAGTAATCTAAATCCTTACTAACGCTCAAAGGCATAGCAAATATCTGGGTCATGTTAGTCAGGGAGACAGCTATCCACTGGGGAGCTTCCCTCTCGACCGTCCTCAGATCCCTAAATTAAAGCCATTGTCTTTATGGCTAACATGCTAACAAGAGGTATACAAACTCCAGTGTTCCATGGCGGACCACAGTGGAAGCATAGAAAGCCCGTGCACATGGCTGTGGAGAGAGCAATGTGTGACTTCCTGAGCCACCACAGCTACCGTCAGTTGAAAGACAACACGAGCAGAAAGAGCGACAGTGAAAAGAGAATTTTGAGAGGTCAGGGGTTGCGGTGATGGGTCCTTAAACCCGAGTGTATGTTAGGGCTGTGGAACGCGAAAGCAGATTTAATCTCCTCGTCGATCTGAGTTCACATTCTGAAACGCAAACCTCCCCACTACTAACGGAGAAGGCTCGCAAATGCTCTTAGCTCAACTTCCTTCCGAGCAAAGCGAGCATGCGGACCATGGGAGGTGGTCTACAAAGTGAACAACGCAAGATGGCGAAGGCAAAACAGGCCAAGGAGAGAAAAGGGGAATCCGCTGCGGGCATCTTCAAAGTACTCGTAATTTCATTTAAGTCTATGCCACGTAAGATAATTTCATCTAAGTAGATATATAATGCCACATCAGAAAGGAATAGGGGAAAATGTTTGTACATGCCTCCCCTGGGGCGGCTGGGAGCAAAATCTACACGTGTCTACCGATGTCCCCTCACGCAGTCAAAGGGATGATTTACAAGTATCACTTTTAAATTCTCGTGGACCAAGAGCAAGCGACCCTAGTTCTGAATGTTACCTAGCAGCCTGCACCTTACTACTCAATGGACATTCAACAAAGCTTCTGCCAGTTCAATGCAATGGCTGACTTAACTGATCAAGATCTAACTTGTAAGCAGTAAAAATGTTTTATGCATATTTCCTTTATGGATGTTAAAGCCAGAGGAGACTATTAAATCTCCGATGATATTAAAAGGCAATTATGACTAGTACCTTCCGTTTGCCTTGTGCAAGATATCTGTTACAAGCTTAGGAGCAAATTAACATTTTTTTCCAGAGCACAGATTTAAACTTTTCCCATTATATGAACAATCATCGGCTACAAGATTTTACAAGTTGTAGGTCACTTTATGGCTAGCAAATTGAAAATTGGTGGCACTCTAATACTGAATTTCTGGCAAAACATACATACATACACACACACACACACAAGCTGGAGCCAAAATACCAAAGGATTTTTTTTTATATTAGTAATCTCTTTTCAGCCAAATCTAGAAATAAAACTTTGATATCCTAAAAGTATTTGATTCTCCCTAAATCTTAAAATCTAAACTGATAAGAACACTCTGGCTCTGCCCAAAGATTCAAATCAAGTACCATTTAAGTAGTTAAGTATTGCTAATAATAGACACCGCATAGCCTAAACACTCTAAGTTCCACAGGTAAAATTCCAATGAACTCTAAATAACATACCAATGATGTTTTACATTCTAAAACACTAAGTCCTATGCACTCAACTGATTTTATTAATTTTTAAAGACTTTTTCTTTTCTTTCCTAAGAACCCAGGCCTTCACACCACCTATGTGAAGTTTGAACTCCAAGCTGAACCCTTAGCTTCTCAAATATAGCGGTGTCTTATCGTCCCTTTGGTTTCTGCCTTGAGATCAGACTAAGGGCAAATCAGTCATGATAGCAGAAGGCAGAGGAAGGAGGACCGCTGTGTGTTAGAGGCCAGTCTGCAAAGCAAGTTCTAGGTCAGCCAGGACTATACAGTAAGACCTTGTCTCATAAAAAAAAAAAAAAAAGATTAAAAAAATTTGAGTATAAAATTACTAAAACCTCATTTTTATAATTTACATATAAATATTTAACTAGAACTATATATTTATAGACACAAATATGATTATATTATTTAAAAATCCATTTCATCTAACCCTTGAGTAAATATTGCCTCATAAACATACTATATGGCCAGGCAGTGGTGGCGCACGCCTTTAATCCCAGCACTAAGGAGGCAAAGGCAGGTGGATTTCTGAGTTCACGCTCAGCCTGGTCTACAGAGTGAGTTCCAGGACAGCCAGGGCTACACAGAGAAACCCTGTCTTGAAAAACAAAAAAACAAACAAAAAACCCCACATACTATTTGGTTCAGATACACATATACACATACAGTTTTAGTGTTACTTTAAATCACAATTTATTTTACCTTTCCAGGTTGACAGAATGGGTTCTATGACTTACATAATGTTCACTAGGTTAATTTCAATGCTCTCACTATTATAAACTAACTTACTTGCCCTACACACAAAATACAACAGTTTCTAAAATATTATGGCCTTCATCCAGATTTATGACCAACAGAAGGAACTCAGAGATCTTTTATATCAATTATATCTGCTGATAGTTCAGTAATTAAAATTAATATGTTTTAAAAATACTTATTAACCTATTTTTAAAAATTATACCTCCTAGCCAGGCGGTGGTGGCGCATGCCTGTAATCCCAGCACTCTGGGAGGCAGAGGCAGGTGGATTTCTGAGTTTGAGACCAGCCTGGTCTATAGAGTGAGTTCTAGGGCAGCCAGGGCTACACAGAGAAACCCTGTCTCGAAAAAAACAACCCCCCCCAAAAAAAAATTATACCTCCTACATCCTACATGCTGGCATGAATGTTTTCATAGAAGAAGGAAAAAAAACGATAGCTGTATTTCTCCAAAACAAGAGTTAGTGGTGAGCATGGCGCCATTTTTCCTCCTAGTCAGTCTCTTTCCTGTCCATCTTCACAGAAGGCTGAGTTCTGAGGACACCCTCCAACAATCTCATATGGTAACAAAGGGCTCTCCAAAGTGGTTGCCGCTGTTCACACTCCTGTGGCCGTGTAAGAGTTGCTCTGAATCCAGACCCTACCAATCTCTGATCCCAACAGTGGGCTCACTTCCAGGAGGGGGATGTGAGGCTCCCTCCTTGTGGAGGACTGGACGGATGAGAACTTCTACACACACCCATTCCCATTCCCATTCTCGTCTCTCTGAGGTGAACTACCTGCTCACACCACTCACCCGTACTTACTGAGTTTCATCTTTTGTTGTGTATAATGCTTTATATATTAATTTCTCCAAGGCTGTGCTATTTTTTTTATCAACAAAGTTAAGATAAATTAATGCAGTAGATAAATTATCAACACTACAGAAACATTAACCTGGACTGGACTGTAGTTTAGCTATGTAACGGTGGACAGTCTGACCTTACTGAACTAGAACAAAAGTAAATAACAGAACGGCTTGTCCACACCTTATCAAATAATCTAAAACCTGAGACGCTCTGAAGTCATGGTCTGTTTAACTGTCAACCTCTTAGAGAGGTGATAATCCTATCTAAATAGATTTTTTTTTAACTTTTATATACTTTCATATCAAAGAGAAGAGTCAATGCATTGCTGGGAAAACTACTTGGCAAAAGCAATTTAATGAGGCTGCTTTATGAAGGAAGGTTTGTTTGGGTTTACATTTCAAGGGTATAATCCGCCAGCAGGAAGCCATGGTTATGGTAAGGCTGCTGGTCTCAGGGTCCGCGCATGCGCGCGTGCTCAGAAAGTACAGAGATGAATGCGGGAAGCAGCCACCCAGGCGTCCAGCCAGCAGGATGGTCTCACTCATATTTAGGGTACATCTTCACACCCCAATCAATCTAATCTCCCTTGAGGAGATGCCCGATGGTTTGCATCCACAGGACTTCTCAATCTTGTCCAGCTGGCAAATCAATACCAATCACTCGCAAAGACCAAGGAGAAGCAAAAATGTTTGATTTTCTACCTAGATGATAGAAGTAAATAAGAACATTTTAACACATCAACGTTCTCGTCTTCCTGCACATCAGGCTGCTAGGAAACATCTTTCAGTTGAGAAAAGATAACCTGCTTTCTTCAGGTAAGCTGGCCCATTTTACCACACAGCCCTCTGCTAGGCTGTTACTCGTTTATAATAATCTCGGGACTCTGTAACTGATCAGCCTTGACGAAACTAAAAGAATCCCAATAGCAGGGAATTAAAACACGTATTTTCCCCAAGAGGAAATTAGAGAAACAATTTTTAAAATGTCATTACGTGAATGCTTTCTCAAAATCGCGTGATATTTCAAATGGCAAATTTTAATTGTCTCATAAAGATCTTCATTTGAATGTCGCATCCTTCCCCTTGCTGTGGCTCTAACTTGGCTGGCCCCGTTCAGATCGCTGTAGAACTTTTCATGAGTTACAGAAGGTCCTGGGCTCGAACTCTGGTCAGACTAGCACAGCAAACGGGTCTCCCTGCTGGAGCCTTTATTTATTTATCTACTCTATTTACTTTGCTATTTTCTTAATAATTTGTTCCCTCTCCAAACTTCAAACTGATTTTTAACGGCCACGTTTTTCCCTCAATGGAGCAATTTTGAAATCAAAATGACAAGTAAACACAGAAGACGCTTTTAAAATGTATTTTACAGTGAATTTTTCAAAGTGCATCTGTCTCTCCCAAAAGACAGCTGCCATGAAGTCTGGCATCCCAGAATATTTAAACTCACAGTGTAAACTGCAAGTATAAAGTCAGTCACAGGGAACTGCTCTCTGTGTGGCTTGTGCTCTTGATCTCTCTCTGGCAAAGCACAGCTCCTGCAGTCTCTTCTTTTCTTAATCTTCTCAGTACCTGGTATCTAGTCAAGCAATTTATAGGTGACCTAAAAATAGACAGTGAATGGATAAAGGATTCGGAGAGTTTGGCCCAATGAAAATCGAAACGAGAACATGGAGCATTATAAAGAGAAAAGACCTCCCTATCCTCACAACCCTGAAAAGCACACTCACCACTCAGTCTGAAAATGGCTATCACAGAGGAGGAGCCCAACCCCACCCCACCCCCACTATCAGCTAAATAAAACAGGACCACCAAACAAATGTCTGGGTCCTCGAAGGAAAAAATAATCATTAAAGTGAATGATTACATGACGTCATCTGTTCAGGTCAGTCCAGAGGGTGGCACACACTGCCCAGGTCTCGGAACACAACCACCACAGTGAACCCTGTCCCCGCCCTCATCTCACCCTTTGCTCCTTCAAACCCACATACACACCCCCATTTCACGAAAGCACCAACATGATCAAATAATCCTTACAGTCAAATCTGTTCCTTCTCTAGGCAGTAGTCAATTCCTCTCCCCTTCCCTTTCCCCTTCCTTTCCTCCCCCAATCTGCCCCCCGCCCCCGCCCCAATTTCTGGCTTTGGTGTAAGCCAGTGGTTTTCAAACTTTCTAATAGTGTGCGTCTTTAATACAGTTCCTCATGTTGTAGTAACACCAACCATAAAAGGACTTCATTGTTACTTCATAACTAATTTTGCTGTAGTCATGAATCATATATCTGATACGCAGGATACTGACTCCTAAGGAAATCCAGACCCACAGGTTGAGTGGGAGCCCCTTGAGCAAGTCAGTTTTTACTAGCAATGAAAACCATCTTCACCATCTTAAACAGTAACAAGACAAAGAAAGCCTCTGTTGTCACACACACAGAGACATGCATGCCATCCACACTGTAACTCAGGAGACATTTCTATTTGTCAACCCAGCCCAGAAACATCAAGTGCTTTCTTATTGATGCTAATACTTCTACTCAAAGTAGAAGACCACCCCAGAGAACGGTAAGCACGTAGAAATTAAGAAGTGATATATGGAGACCTGCTGGTGGTAGTGCACGCCTTTAACCCCAGCGCTTGGGAGGCAGACACAGGCAGATCTCTGAATTCAAGCCCAGCCTGATCTAGAGATAGCTAGTTCCAGGACAGCCTGGGCTACAGAGAAAAACTCTGTCTTGAAAAACAGGAAATGAGGAAGAGGAAGAGGACATGTGGAACACTTAAACTGTAATTCTACACTTCCATATCTTCCCAGAAATACAAAACATTTGGTTGCCAAATCAACTTACATTACCTAAACACCACAAACACTTTTAGTTCTAACACGAGTGTTCTCAAAACTACTTGTGTTTATATGAAGTGAAGCTATTAATGTTTCTCCCGCCGCCGCCGCAGAGAACTACATAAAACAAAGCCCAAAACAAACGCAAATCAAGGAAAGGCGTTTCCGGAAGCTGTAGAGTGTGTATAACTATAAACAGCGGGTTCCATACTCATCGACTGCTTTCTTCACTATAGAAGACCCAAATAGAATAAGAAATGGAGATGTGTGAAAACTCTGTTTGCTTTTAATTCTGGCTCCTTCTGCTGCATCGCATCGTGAACTGACGAGCATATTGTTTTATCCCACGTGTGGGAAAGCTCTAGGTTCTTAAGGATCTCAAAGTAAAAAGGAGACAGACCAAGGTTTGGGATAGATATGGAGATTACTTTTCTTGCCTTTACCGAAGGCCTCTGGGTAACCAATCGTTTGGGAGTCATCATTAGCTTGTCATCACCCAATCACCTACTACCTACAACTCCAGGAAGGTGCAAGCGGTCACCCTCCTTTCACCTCCAAAGAGAAGGCATTACCTACTACATACCTACCCACCCCGACTCCCAGAACCTGGCAGAGAGAGACTTCCTCACTCTACTCTTCCTGATGGTCCTTAGTCAGCTGCAACCTCTTTTTGGAGATGGCGGTCTTTCTGTGGACACTGAAGATGACTCTGCAGACAGGCATGGCCCAGACAACACTATCACAGGTTGAGCTCCCAGTGGCCCAGCATCCCTCTAGGTCACTGCGTTTATTTAGTGCTTCTCAAGCATGTTGGGCCTGTGGATCAGCTCAGGCTTCTGCATGAGGCAAAGGTGAGGATAACTCCTGCCTAGGAGACTTTCAGACCCAATCAGGGGAAGTGGCCAAGAGCTTCTAGTCTCCGCTACCATGGCGAGAGTCCCCTGAGGGTCTTGCTTTTCCCTGAAGATTTGCTTTCCAGTAGCTGAGCATTTGAACAATTTCTGGCCACAATGCTGAGGCCGCTGTAACAGAAGAAACTCCTACTTATCATCCAGCTTGTGTGCAAAGCCTTTTGTAACCCTCCACCCATTCTCACAGCCCAGTATGCAATGCCTACATAAACAAGCATATCGCTATCTAGTAGCCTTTCTGGTATCTCTGTCTAAAGGCTTGCTGGAGGGGGATATTGACTTTGTGTCTTAGTCAGGGTTTCTATTCCTGCACAAACATCATGACCAAGAAGCAAGTTGGGGAGGAAAGGGTTTATTCAGCTTATAGTTCTGCATTGCTGTTCATCACAAAGGAAGTCAGGACTGAAACTCAAGCAGGTCAGGAAGCAGGAGCTGATGCAGAGGCCATGGAGGAATGTTCCTTACTGGCTTGCTTCCCCTGGCTTGCTCAGCCTGCTCTCTTATAGGACCCAAGAATACCAGCCCAGGGATGGCGCCACCCACAAGGGGCCCTCCCCTCTTGATCACTAATTGAGAAAATGCCCCACAGCTGGATCTCATGGAGGCACTTCCCCAACTGAAGCTCCTTCCTCTGTGATAACTCCAGCCTGTGTCAAGTTGACACACAAAACCAGCCAGTACACTTTGTTAATTCATATTCCCAGATCCTATCACAATAAGGCCTTGGAATAAGTGACGAGCAATGGAACATATGTAGCAAAGACAGGACTGGTAGAACTAGGAACTGAAGTTTAGTTTTCAAATTCTCACTGGAGAATTTAGGAGCAGGAGGAAGCATTAGCCACATGAAGAAACTGCTTTAATAACGGTGACCGAGAATAAAGGATCCTCTCTACGCCAGCCAATGCTCTGAGCACCTCATGTGTATTACCTTTCTAAATCCTTACAATAACTCCACAAGGAAAGCACTAGTTTTATCACCATCCTAAAGATGGTTAAGCAACAACAAAAGATTCACTAAAAGAAAATATATTTTGTATATATTCTTTTGAAGAATATATACAAAAGGCCAATAGACACATTGAAGGTATTCAGCCCCATGAATCCTTAAAAAAATGTCCATCAAAAACCTCAAAAGTATAGTCTTTCAAACACACAAGGAGAGGTATTAACAATAACAATTAGACACATTCACATGGATCCTTCTGATCCGAAGACACTGGAAGGTTCGTACATAGATGGTAAGAATAGAAAACAGAGACAATCTGGCAGTTCCTCAAATGTTAAACACAGAGTCATCCTGTGATCTAGCAGATTGGGGATGACAGCTAGCGGGAACAGGTTTCAAGGGACAAACGGGTTCTAAAACTGGAATCAGCAGCACAGCCCGGCAAATTATACAAAGCAAATGAGTGGAACGTAAGGGACATGAATTAAATCTCATTGAAATGACTTTTTAATTAAGTTACAAAAATAAATCACTTGCCCACGATAGGATAGCTCACTGTACAGCAGAGCCAGGACGGCGCCAACCTGAGCTCTAAATTAAAGAGATGTAGTGCACAGCTCTGTCTTCTAAAAGATCTGCATTCAAAGAGCTGAAGCAAAGCGGTGCCCTCCAACGGCCATCTTTACTTACGCATCCTTCATAGATTAGAAGCATGAAGGAAACGTGATGTAAAAATGACCCACTTTATTTCTGAATCACTTTCTATACTTCTTCACTGGCATCCTTCAATAAAACTGAAAATCAGCCAGCATCAATCACTAGAGCAGACCCTCTGCATGGAAAATCCTAAGAGTTAAAATCCTCCTACCCACATATCATTGTAACAATTATCCTTACTCCCTGTTCAATAGGGACAGGACTGTACTCACAGACTTATGGAGGTGCCTAAATTCTTAGAAAATATCATACTACCTCCCAAAACACAGGTGTGTGACACATAGAAATAGTGAAGCCAAGCATCTCCAACACTCTCCAATATTCTTCTGAACCTAAGGAACTTGAGAAGACACTCACCGCAACTGTCCTTCTCCATCAAAGAAGTTTAACCCCATGTATACAAACCTGACCGCGCAGCAAGACCCTGACATCGGAATGCCAAGCCAAAAGTCTCACAGCAGAGTCCAACAACACCTAAAGAACTAACGATCTCCAGAACTATGGAGTTCTGCCAGTCTGTAGAATCCTGCTTTGGGTCTCACAGGATCCCAGGCTCCTCAGAGGTCATAACATCCCAAAGGTGGGAATCAAGAGGGTTCTAAAGTCTGTCTTATTCCTATAAGGAAACTGAACAACACACATAGTAACAATGAACGCAGGAATTTTGTTATGCTGTACTATGCGAGACGGGCAATTTGGTCACTTGTCAAAGAGATCCATCTTGGCCAGTCAGGCTCAAAGCCAAGAGAGGGGTTCTAACTCCCTCCATTTCAAAACACATGACAAGCCTTTCCACAACTACTTTCCACCACTACGCCACACAACCAATCAAGAAATAGCAGCACAGATCTGAAAGCATAACTCTTTAGAATAAGGCAGGCTCTAAGTGTTTAATATGTAAGTCCAAGGACAGAGATATGTCATCTTGCTCTGTCCCCGAAATGTTATGACACACCGGTAGCAGAGACCTCAGTGCCAATATCAGTCATGCAGTTCTATGGGGAAATATTTTATTTTTCTATTTCCCTTCAACCGGAGACAAATTGATGCTTTTCAAAGAGTCATTTGAATTGCCCTAAGGGGCTCTCGAAAAGTAAAAAGGACCAAATCAGTGGCGGTCGGCTGCCTTTGAAAAGTTGCCTATCTTCACTAATGGATTATAAGCGTCACTACCACAGGGGGATGGGCGCTGAGGGAATGAGAAAGACTCCAATCACCACCTCTGTGCTCTGCCATCACCTGGAGAATAAGGCCATCCGGACACTGGTGTCGGGTCCATGAGTGCCTAGACAGCTTATAAAACCTGATTTAAGGTTCTAGGGAGACAGCTAAGTTGGTAAATGCCTGCTGTGGAAGAATCAGTGCCCGAATTCAGATGCCCAGAAATGGTGTTTTAAAAAAAAGTGCTCACCTATAACTCCAAAGGTAGAGGGGGAGAAACACATCCCTGGAGCACACGGCCTGCAAGAGCAGACTAGCCAAATAATGAGGTTCAGGCTCTATAAGGTAGAATGTGATGGAGTAAATATGTCCAACATCAAGCTCAGACATCTACACACAAACAAGGCAGGTGCAAGCGTGTGCGCGCATGAGCGCGCGCGCGCACACACACACACAGACACACCACAGACAGACAGACAAGACAGACAGACAGAAACACACACACACACACACACACACAGAGTTTAAACCAGCAAGGTGGGTGTGGAGACTGGGAGTCTGCCTATCTTCATTCTCAACTTGACTGATTCAATCACCACCATGGAAACACATCTGGGCATACCTATAAAGGTGTTTCCAGAAAGGTTTAAGTGAAAGGTTTAAGGGGTGGGGGGCACGCTGAGTGGAAGCAGTGCTATGTAGTAGGCTGGGGTCCCAGACTGAATAAAAAGACAAAGGGGCATTGACCACCACCATTCATCTCTCCCGTGCCCCGATGCTGCCTTACATTTCTGATACCATGTCTTCCCTACCAAGATGGCCTTCACCCTCAAACCCAGAGCCAAAATAAACCATGGAAAAAAGATTCAAGATGTGAAAGAAACACGTCTACCCATATAAGGGCTTTTTTATGAAACCAGGCTACAAACTGAATGGCATCACTTATGAATTTATATGGACATGTTGCCCTGGAGACTTTATTATAGAAATTATGCATAAGGCTCTCTCGTGGTCCCCAAGTGTGATACAGAAACATCAGCTTGACAATTACTTGTATAAACAAACATAAAACTCAAGCATAGAAATTAGCAGTGCTCATGGATAAATTAGCAGACTGCCGTTAAGGATTCATTACGCTCGAGTTGCATCTAAGTACTTGTGAGTTGGACCGCAAGTAGTCATGAAGGCTCTGCTACGCTCACGTTTCCTTGAAGCTTGGAGCTCTCTCCTCCTCCCGCCCTCCCCCTCCCCTCTGTTTTCCTTAGGACAAACAAACAAAAAGATCTGGGGCTGGAGAGATGACTCAGGAGTTGAGAGCACTGACTAACTCTTCCAGAGGTCCTGAGTTCGATTCCCAGCAACCACATGGTGTCTCACAACCATCTGTAACGGGATCCGATGCACAGCTACAGTGTACTCATATAAATTAAATAAATAAATATTTTTTAAAAATCCTAAACATCCATTTAAAAAAAGAAAAGATCAAATGCTACATATTTCAGATACGTAATCCTTCAAAACATTTGATTGTAAGATGGCTAATCTTACAAGTTGTTAGTGTGGTCATTCATTCATTTCTTCCTCTAATAATTGTGTATCAAATCAGACACCATGACAGACAGCTAGAAATGAGCACAGAACAAACAGGAGCAGGACTGCCTTCCTACAAAGCTTAGTCTAGAGGGACAATAATTTAACAAGTGTATTGAGGGGTTTTTTTTGTTTTGTTTTGTGGGTTTTTTTGGTTTTTGTATTTTTTTTTTTTTTTTTACAAATAATCCTGGCAACTATACCCATACCATTTGCACTGAAACATTTTTGAACTTTAAAAAAAAAATAGCTTGAGGGGTTAGAAGCATTGTTTGAAACAGCCCACCTGACTGACTGCCCAACACCACAGATAATAAATAATGTGAGGTATTCAAACATAAAGAAACAGTATCATGCTTGACATTAGTCATTAAAAGTTATTTATGGCTTCTCACACTCAATCCATGTCCGAAAGAAGAATCCTTGCCTCCCAGACTGGACTATATCTGAGATAGAAAAAATGGGATATTTTGAAAAACAAGAAAGCAGCCATGTTGAATGATGTTAACTGTTCAATAGGAGATCCAGAGTGCCTTAGCATTGCTTCCTTGCCCTCAACAAGACCGGTGCGCTGTGTCTAGGCAGGCATCCTTTCAGAGGACTAAGTGGAGAAAACTTTATGTGGAAGGAAACTCTTTCTGGCATTCCTGACTTTTTCAGACATCCAAAGCTCAAAGGTTTTGAAGTTTATGAATCAAAAGGTAATGGCCACGGGTGGGTAATGAATACCAATTTTAACTTTAAAAATGTGTTCAGGGTAGCACGCCACCATGGCATGGGCATCGGATGTGCACTCCCATGGGCAAATGTGACAGTCTTCACGGCAAAGCTTTCAGAGGGCTGAAAGGAAAACTGTAGGCAGACAACAAGCCTACAGTTGGAGAACAAATGGAGAACGCTAACAGTATTAAACTCCAAAAATTAGGGTACGGCGATCAGACAGAGATGGAAACCCTGCAGTAAGGATGCTTGTAAATACTGATAATTCCACCACCCTCGGCTCTTTAGGAATAAATATTCATAGTGTATTTTATCCCTAGAATAAGAAGAATCCCTCGGAACAAAGCATACCGCCTTCATTCTTTCTTTTTCCAATGGCATGGTAAAAGATAAACCCGAGGTGTTTATGTAGGTAGGAACATTACCTCAATATGCTTGGTATTAATAATCCAGGCTTTTAACCTAGAAAACTGGAATACCCAAAACATAATCCACACATCAAATGAGGTACAAGAAGAAAGGAAGAGTGGCCCCTTGTTCTGGAAAGACTCAGTGAAGAAGTATAGGGCAAAACCAGAACGGGGAAGTGGGAAGGGGTGGGTGGGAGGACAGGGGGAGAGAAGGGGGCTTATGGGACTTTCGGGGAGTGGGGGGGCTAGGAAAAGGGAAATCATTTGAAATGTAAATAAAAAAATATATCGAATAAAAAAAATGTAAAAAAAATAATAATAATCCAGGCTTTTGCCTTCATATCAAAATACAGGTGTTTATTCACCCCCAATGAACAAATCCAAGACTAAACTTGTTAACTGTCTACTCTCCTAATTTACTAAGCTCCAACTTGTTAACTGTCTACTCTCCTAATTTACTAAGCTCCAACTTGTTAACTGTCGTCTTCTCTCCTAATTTACTATGCTCCATAATAAAATGTGAAGCAAAACTGTTGAAACCAGTTAAACTCAGTATGCTCCGCTAACGTGATTAACACTGCCTTCTTAAAGAAGATCTCTCATCGGAACAGTGCTACCTCTGTGATTTCAGGGCACACGTCCCTCTATCCATCACACTAAATGGAAGGGTGAGGAAGGTTAATAGAGACAGAGCGTCTGTAATGGCCCCCTGCATTTCATCCTCGACTCAATAGACTCCAGCGATCACTGGGCTGTTTGTAGTGATCCTATGAGTCAATGCTGCCCTTCACACCCTGGACAGAGATGAGGGACCGCTGTAAGGCTTCCCTCTGCAGCGTCTCTTCTGACTGATCTGATCATTCAGCCTGTGTAAGGCTTCACAACACTGGATAAGCAGGCACAATCTTAATTAGAAGCTAAAATGGCACCACTAAATACCTAGACAATGAGCAAGGGAGGGCAATAGCCACTTGCAGCGTGCAATGCCAATTTCTGGACTCCATTTTGCACAGAGAGACCTTTCTCTATTCAGATTTATAATCTGGAGGGCTACATGATCCCTGACCTAGCAGGAGCAGCCAATCATTTAAGATAATGGAAATGAAATTTTAAACATGAACTTACAATCTAACACACGTTACACCAGTCACAATCGAGAATGTTACAGACTGGAAATTACATGCAGCTATCCCATTAGCTGTGCTGGCAGCCTGCTCTATCCCAGTTCAACATAAAAATTCCCTGGTAGATGCAAGCGGCTGGGCCAAAGACATGGCTCGGCAGGTAAAGGCACCTGCCTAGAAGCCTGCCCACCTGACTCCAGTGTCCGGGACCCGCACAGTAGAGAGAGAAGCAGTTCCCACAAGCTGTCCTGACTTCCTGGTGCACAGTGCACACGCATATATCATAAATGAATAAAATGTACTTTTAAATTAAACTGGTTATATGTCCGATTACACATGCCTGGAGTTCAGCTGCTCTGGAGGATTCCTTGATCCCAAGAGTTCAAGGGCAGTGAACAAGCACCCTGTCTCAAATCACTCAGTGATGGGTTAGCATCGGGCCTGCCTCCTCGGCCTGTGGATGATGAAGAGGGATCCCATCTTGTGGGTTTCTAAGTCCTGTCTTGAGTGAAGAATTCCCACTTGCTGAAACACCTCAGATCCACCGCAGAAGCCCTGGCCTGGGCCAGAACAGGTCAGAGCAATCTCTGGTGGGAAGCATTTTGATTTGATTCCCTTTGTTGGCTGACCTTGAGGTCAAGCTGCCCTTGCACATGCTGGCCCATCATTCTAAGTGACAGAGTACCACAGAAGTCTCATCCCCTCTCCTGGTCATGTGATCATGGACGGTTGAGATCACTCCCGGGCATAAACAATCTAAGGCAGTGATTCTTGACCTGTAGGTCGAGATCCCCCTTGGGGATCCAATGACCCTTCACTGGGGAGAGGCCGTGTATCAGATATCCTGAAATAGCAGGAGTTTACACTACAATTCATAACAGTAGCAAAGTTACAGTTATGAAACAGCAGTGAAAATAAGTTTATGGTTGAGGTCACCACAAGGAACTGCACTAAACGGTCTCAGCTTTGGAAGGTTGAGAACCACTGATCTTCCAGCCCTAAGTCTCCATTCTGTTTCTTACCAGCTGAGTGACCTGAAGACTACTCCCTCTCTCAGCATGCCCCTTTATTCACTCACTAAATACACACAGGCTTTGGGGTGGCCTGGAAGTGGGGGAACACTGTATTCCTGGGACCTTCTCTCCAACCTGCTTTCAATTCTGTATGTATCCGGGTCCCTCTTCTTTGTGCCCCTCCTATCAACACATGTGAATGGCTTATTCCTTATCTTTGCTGCTTTTAAATGATGATGCAACTCAAACTATGAATAACTCCTACACTTTATTAGGAAACAGCCCAGGGCTCATTGATATATAAAGTGGCAATATGCTACCCAAACGGTGTAGCAGATGAGAGACCCCAACTCAATATTTTTAGACCCCAGCAATTAGCTTAGCACTGACTAACTTGCCTTTCCGCCCTCTGCTTAAGACCTTTGGCCTCAAGAGATAGCCCACCCTGTCCGGGGAACTAGCTCACCACATTCTTGACACATCTGATGACTGGTCCAATGTTTAACTATACAATGTTCCAAGGATGTTTGCTCCAGATAATCTTTAACCTTCCTTAAGGCATAAACTATTGCCTGACTTGCTCATTCTGTGCTTCCCATCACGTGCATGATTGTCCTCCACCCCTTGCCTTGTGATTTTTCCCTTTAAATACCCCTGACTGGAGTTGCTCAGGGTCCACAGTCCTCTACACCTACATGGAGTACAGCTGTGGAACCCAGAGCTCTGGAATAAAAATCCTCTTGCTAATTGCATCAAGACTGTTTCTTGTGAGTGATATGGGTGTCGCCTTCTGAGGTATGGGGCGCTAGAGTGCCCTCAGTTTTTTCGGGTCTTACACAGACAGCAGAGAAGAGGGGCAAAAACTACATGAAATAATATAGACAGGTCCTGGAAATGTAACACTGAATTGTTCTATGTTTTTGTTTGTTTTTGCTGTATTTTAATTCTATAGGGCGAAGGGCACAGTGGCGCACGCCTTGCATCTCTGTCATTTTTGTGACCAGCCTGATCTACACAGTGAATCCTGGCCAGACAAGTTACACAGTGACACCACCTCAGAAACAGAAAAAGAAAATCTTGATGGCCGCATTAGGCAATTATGCCATATTTTAGACTCAAAATGTAGAAAGAGGTATAGGTCTACACTGAATCACTCATTTATTATGATAAGAACTTAAGAACAGAAACATCTCAGATACCCTGGTTTGCTTTAACGCCAGCTTTCTGACAGAAATATATTTGTGTTCAGGTGCATGTCAGATAGAATCCAACTCTCTGTAAATGGACACACTAAACACTGCCAACCCACCGTTGTCCTAACACTGTGATATTAAAAAGAAGTAAAGCCAGCCAGCATTATTTCCCCTTCATTCACCTGCCCTGAATTCAGTTCACCATGATAACTATAAAAGAACCGTCTGTGGTTAGAATGCATTATGTGTACCACAGCAAATCCGGCTGTTAGCGTCTGCACCAGCATCAAAACCACAAAAGATTAACAATTTAGATCTCTGGTGCTGAGGCCTGAGACCCGGCTCAAGGTCCCATCTTTGCTGACTTCACACTGAAGGGAGCAGAATTCCTCCACCTAGGGTGGAAACAGATGCTGTAGTCATTAAGGGCCCCCTGAGCCAGGTCAGCAATACCAGGCATGCTCTGCTGCTGACCTGAGGATCCCACCTGCAGACTGCAGATGCTCGCAGACCTGTGCATCGCCTGCCTCTGCGACTACAGAGGCAGAGAGGTGCCACGACCTGAATATATGATGTGTTCAGGCAGACTCCCTTAGGCCCGTCACATCTAGAATGCAGTTTCCTAAAGTTGCTGGATTTCCATCAGCAAATCAGAGACAAGACACAGGACTCTGGTCTCATCCCTGGGGTCCTTGTGGCACAGCCTTCCTTTGTCACCTACTCTGGTGGGACAGAGCTGCACTGCCTAATTATTCTTCCAAAAGAAAACGTTAGGGCCCTGCATACGTCATCTGTTCTCAGTGATTGTTTATCTATTACAGCCAACAAGTAAGACAGACACTGGAAAAAGAGATCCCAATGTAACTGACAGCTCTTTCACAGGCTTAAACAGCAGGATGGGAGCCCATTGGTCAGCATTCCTTAAACAGCTGGGAACTGAAGGGTGGTGAATAGTAGCTGGTTTTAAATATTCCTATATAGTAGATCTTCCTAATTGCCTAATAAAGACAGCTGATCAATTTATAGGCTGTAGAAATCAATACAGACAGAAGAGACAGCTTGTTCAGTGTCACTCAGAGACCTGTACCCCCACCTGTCCCAGTGCTAGGATTGTAACCCCAGTCTGTCTAATTCCATTACAGTGTGCTGCACCTTGACAATAATTACTATCACGGTTGCTAATCACACACTAGACGCTGTGCTAAACGCTGTCTCGTTTGGTGGTCACGGTAACCTCTTGAGTCAGGTGCCAAAAGAGTTCCCATTTTACAAATGAGAAAGCTAAAGCCAAAGAAATCAGCAAGGGGAATCCAAAGTCCACAGGAAATAATATTACAGGCTGTATTTGTTCTGAGTCCTGGACCTATGCACTGCATCAGTCGACCGTACTCTCTACTAGGACAGACGCTCACCAGGCAAAAACTGGGGTGGGTGGCTAGTTTTCATGAATAAAGATAAGTGCCAAGATTGTGGATCTGTTCCGGACAGCTGGGTGGAGTGAGCAGTTGGGGACTGTGAGGCTCATAAAGACGCACGGACAAAGGAAAGCAAGAATGTTCAGTCCACGAATCATTAAAACTCATTTAAAAAAATAGCCAGTAACCCTAAGAATTAAATACCCTCTTCCACTGTGCTAGGATAAATATTGACCATGAAGTGCTTAATGACTGACTCCTTGTTATTGCTGTGTGAGGAGAAAGGAGCTGGGTGACATAAGACAGTGGAACCCTGGAACTCCCGAATAGCTGGAAATCATCCCCCCCCAGGCCCTCCCACCCCAGGGTCCTCCCACTCCAGGAGCCCCCAACCCCAGGGCCCTCCCACCCCAGGGCCCTCCCACCCCAGGACCCACCCACCCCAGGAGCCCCCCACCCCAGGGCCCTCCCACCCCAGGGCCCTCCCATCCCAGGACCCACCCACCCCAGGGGCCCCCCACCCCAGGACCCACCCACCCCAGGGGCCCCCCACCCCAGGGGCCCCCCACCCCAGGACCCACCCACCCCAGAACCCACCCACCCCAGGGCCCACCCACCCCAGGGGCCCCCCACCCCAGGGCCCACCCACCCCAGGGGCCGTCAAAGACAAAGAGCTAGTGAATGGAAAACAGAAGCCAGTCCTTCCCAGGACTACCTCGGTTGAGATGGCATGTGTCACCACTTACAAAACCAGGCAGCAGCAAGAGCCCTCAGAATAATGGGGAAAGCAAATGATGCTAAATGTGTCCCCAACTCACTGGTGATGGCTCCATGTCACTACACTGCAACAGCTGCACCCAGGACAGGCACCGCTTCACTTTCAGTGCAATACCCACTAAAGCACGGGAGAATCAACACTTAGCATAAATGGGCTTTGCCCACTTGACCACTTCCCTTCCTTACTTCATGACGCACACACGCGCGTGTGTGTGTGTGTGTATGCGTGCGTGTGTGTGCGTGTGCGTGTGTGTGTGTGTGTGTGTGTGTGTGTGTGTGTGTGTTGGTTTGAATAAACACGGCACCCAGAGGCCCATAGAGAGTAACACGATTAGGAGACCTTAGCCTTAGCCGGGGCAGTGCACGCCTGTAATCCCAGCACTTGGGAGGCAGAGGCAGGCGGATTTCTGAGTTCGAGGCCAGCCTGGTCTACAGAGTGAGTTCCAGGACAGCCAGGGCTCACAGAGAAAACCTGTCTCGAAAAAAGCAAATCCCAAAATCCAAAAAACCAAAACAAAAAAAAGGAGATGTGGCCTTGTTGGAAGAAGTGCATCACAGTCTTTCTGCTGCCTGTGGATCCAGATGCAGAACTCTTAGCTCCTTCTTAGCTCCTTCTCCAGCACCATGTCTGCCTGCACACTGTCACGCTTCCCAGCTGCAATTAAATGTTTTCCTTTATAGAGTTGCTGTGATCATGGTGTCTGTACACAGCAAAAACAAACAAAATAACAAAAACAAAACAAAACAAAAAACACCTCGTAACTAAGACTGTGCATGCACATACGTGAAGAACATAATACATTTAAGGCCAGCAAGATGCCTCAGCAGGTAAAGAGACTTGGTGACAAACCCAGGACGAACACGATGGAAAGAGAAAACTGACCTCCACAGGCTGTCCTCTGCCCTGAGCATATACTGTGATCTGCATGTGCTTGCCCCACCCATCCCACCCCTGCTACACAAACACACACAATGAACAAACAAACAAACAAATGTTTAAAAGGACATATATATTTAAATCTAGATTCTACAAAAAAACGTGCAATATTTGTATGGCTTAGTTCCAATTCCATCCATTCTCTGCATAATGTCATAATTTCTCATTTACATTTGAATAAAATTCCACTGTGTAAATATAAGTACATAGCAAGATTCTGCACCCCAAAACCAAAAGCAAACAAGCAAACAAACAAAACTTCAACTACAGAACTAGAAAACGTATCTCCTGATGAGGAAACCACTAATGTAGCACGTATATTCTAGTTAAGCTTCTGCTCTCTGGAGTTCTCTCCCTACCTCTCCTCTCTCTCTCTCTCTCTCTCTCTCTCTCTCTCTCTCTCTCTCTCTCTCTCTCCTTCCCTCCCTTCCTCTCTCTTCCACACCTCCTCCTCTCCCCCAACCTGTCTGTCTCTCTGTGTCTCTCTGTCTCTCTCTCTTCCTCTCTAAGTTGGCATCCAAATCTCCATTCTTACCTGATTAATATTTGCCTCTATTATTTTTTATGCAGACCACATGAAAATCCACCCTATGCATCATGATAACTTTTATGAAATTGTTACTCATCAACAATTTCAAGACGGTGGTGCCACAGTGCCACTGGGGAAAGTAAAAGATGCTAATGCTAAGTTCTAAAATTAAGAAGGGAATAAATAATTCATTTTTACACTGAAAGCCATACAGATGTCTCAAGTGAAGCTCAGTACTAGCATCAAGACCAGAGCCTACAGATGAAGAACTACCACGCCCTACGACGCAAACGAACTCAGAACGCGCTAAGTGAAGAAAGCCGGGCACAGGGGGACAGATGTTCCATGATCTCATTAATGATAAATTGTTAGTGAAATAATTGTGAATGGCGTATTGAGAAGAAGCAAATTCCTCTGGAGACAAAACACTGAGCAGAGAAAGAAAGGGAGAATTGCAGCTCAATGGTTTCTACTTCTGTTCAGGGTGATGAAAACTTTTCTAGTAATTAGCCCAGTGTGGTGGCTGGTGCGTACCCACTCTGCAGCCCAGAGCAACGCTGGACTTGTCCTTCTGCCTCAGCCTTTGGAGTGGCTGGGATTACAGACCTGTCCCAACAGGAGTGGCCTGCACGTGCCTACAAAACCAACTCTTAAGAGACAAAGGCAGGTGGAGTTCAGGCCAGCCTAGGCTACATGGCCAGACGGAGTAGTGATCCTTGTACAGTGCTGTGAATATAACCAAGGCTGCTGTCTTGTACAATTAAGGTGGTTACGTGGAAATGGCACGATGCCTGTACTTTACATTAAAACTCAGTAAGAACTGGCGAGACGGTGCAGGAGGGAAGCTGCTGGCTGTCAGCCCTGGTGAGCTGAGTTCAAAAACAGGACCCACAGGGAGAAAGGGCAGAACTAGTACCCAGAAGCTGTACTCTGATCTACACACACACACACACACACACACACACACACGAACATGCGCACGAACATACACACGAACATGCACACGTACACACCATGGGACACACACATACACACACACACACACAAAAGCAACTGTGGTTTCACAGCAGTGGACCAATCCATAAAGCTATTCCACAGCAGACCTTATTCCCAGGAAAAAACCATGGTTACTTACCCAGGCTGGCCAGATGTTTAAGACCTGCGAGGTAGGAAACCAAAGACAGATGGATAGGAAAGTGAGAACCATTGGTGATGTCTGTTGGAACAGACCAGACAGCCTAGAGGAGAGCGCTAAGATGAACTCTTCCAGGGTTGTCATCTTTCAATGATGAAGAGGGAAAGAAACGGGGCGGCAGAGGTGCCCTGCTGAAGATGCACAGGGAGAGGAGCACAGCTCCCTGAGCTGCTGTCGCTCCTAAAAGCCCTCCAGCTGCCCATTCCCCTGGCCTTTACAGATTCACTTCCTCCGGGAGGACACAGGCAGCGTGGACCACGGATGGGCCAATTCAGAGACTGCCACACGGAGGCCAGTCTGTCTGTGTGCCGATAAGGACTTCAGGAGATGTCACCCCAGATTTCCTCCTGGCACAGATGGACTCAGAAGGCCAGAGACCAGGGGAGCCATGAGACTCAAACAGAAAGGCAAGAGTGGCCGGCAGTGAGCGATGCCTGCAGCTACGTCACTCCTACAGATGGTGTGAGAGGTGTGGCTTTATGTCGACTTGACAGAAGCTAAAGATATCTAAGAGGGAGATCAATGGAGAAAATGTCTCCATAAGATCAGGCTATAGGCAAGCCTGTGGGGCATCTTCTTAATTAGTTATTGATGGGGGAGGGCCGCCCCATTGTGGGCAGTGCCATCCCTGGGCTGGTGGTCCTGGGTTCTATACGAAAGCAAGCTGAGCAAGCCAGGGGGGCGGGGAGAAGCCAGTAAGTATCTCCGTGGTCTCTGCCTCAGCTCCTGCTCCAGGTTCCTGCCCTGCTCTGAGTCACTGTCCTGACTTCCTTCGGTGATACGGAAGTGTAAGCAAATAAACCCTTCCCTCCCCAAGTAGCTCTGTCACAGCAACAGAAGAAATGTGCATAAACAGAACAACTAAGACCACTGGGAGAGATTATAAAAACCTAGTTCTAGAAAATGATTTGACTAGAAAGAGAGCCATTCCCAAGGGTCTCTTTCTGGTAAGGATTCATGGTGACCCAAGACTCTGAAAGCAGAGAGCAGAGAGATGGAGGCTGGCCTTGGGGAATGGCTAAAGATCTACTGAAGGACTGCTGGGACCCCAAAGGCCCGCCTGACTCCAAGCACCGGGGAACCAACCGCTCTGACTTCTCTTCCCCCAGGAATGAGTCAGAGAGCACCAGGCGCAGAGTGTAAGAGCACAGAACCGGAAAGGGAAGCTGTATGCTGAAGTCCATCACTGGACAGGGGAGCCAGGCTTGAAATCCCAAGGGATGGGACCGGAAGCCAGGACTTCCCCAAACCAAGCACTGCAGGCCTATAGAATGTGACCGTGTGGCTCCTAAGCATTGAAATGAGGATAATCTGAATTTAGGTGAACTAAGTATAAACTTACTTCTAATGTTTTAAAGTTTAATAGAAGCCATACATGATGGTGTATTCCATTAATGAGACAGAGGCAGGGGCAGGGACAGGGGCATGGGCACGTAAATCCCCTGTGAGTTCTAGGCCAGCCAGGAGTACATAGTGAGACCCTGTCTAAAGAAATTAAAGTTGCCAGGCAGTGGTGGCGCATGCCTTTGATCCCAGCACTTGGGAGGCAGAGGTAGGTGGATTTCTAAGTTCAAGGCCAGCCTGATCTACAGAGTGAGTTCCAGGACAGCCAGGGCTATACAGAGAAACCCTGTCTCGAAAAAAACAAAAAACAAAAAACAAGTGGTTACCCTAAATAAAACACATATGTAAAACACACATAAAATTATTTTCAAGGGAGCTGGAGACATGGCTCAGCCGGTTAAGAGCACTGGCTGCTCTTGCAGAAGGCCTGTGTTCAGTTCTTGGCACCCACGTGGCAGCTCAGTACCTCCAGTTCCAGGGGATGTGGTGCCCTCTGCTGGCCTAGGCAGGAACTGCATCCAAGAGATGCACAGCCATAGGGGCAGGCAAAACACATGAACACAAGATAAACTCTTAGAAATTATATACTATTTTAGCCAGCATAACTAACTTGTTATAGTGCAAAAATTAATCTTATGCTTTAATTAAGCTTTGATTAATTTTTTATTAAATAAACTTAATCTAAAAAAAACCTGATCAGCAAAATCTGATTAAAAGGTATGCAAGTAATCAGGCGGTGGTGGTGCAAGTCTTTAAGCCCAGCACTTAGGAGGCTGAGGCAGGTGGATCTCTGTGAGTTAGAGGCCAGCCTGGTGTATGGAGTAAGTTCCAGGATAGCCAGGGATATTAAAAAAAACAAACAAACAAACAAACAAAAAAACAAAAAAAAACCTGCCTCAAAAAAAAAGAGGGGGAGGGGGAGGGAGAGAAGGAAGAAGAGGAGGAAAGGGGGAGGGGAGGGGAAGGTAAAAGAAAGGGAGGGAGGAAGGGGGAGAGAAGAGAGGAGAGGAGAAGAGATGGAAGAGGAGGGAGGGAGGGGAAGAGAAGGGAAGGGAGGGCAGGGGAGGGGAAAGGAGGGGAAGGAAAGGAGAGATGTACAAGTAAATTTAACACTTTGGTCTAGCGTGTACCAGCATTTATGGGTCTCTGTTACATAAATTATCTCTGCTTTGGCCACAATCTGCCAAGCGAACTCTAGACAACCAAATTCAACCTCAAAATCTTAGTTTCACTCAGTCACTCTGTACCTACAAAGGACTCTACTTTATCATAAAATGAACAATTAAGACACTCGAACGTTTCCTTCCTTATAGCAGCTGATAAAATCCAGATCTTAAATTCACATCTCTGGCTATATTCCAGGAGAGAACCCATATTCTGGCAGCCCAATATCCATACTTTTTTTTAACCTCAGTAGATAAATGCAGATGAGTCACGACAGTGATAATCAAAGTTACATTAAACTCAGATGCGGCCACTGCACACACGGGCAAGGCCTACCTCCGTAGGCAGTTCCCTCCCCGGGGACACCTCCTTCTACTGCCAGTGTGTGCACAGTGGCGCTATCAGTTACGCGTGCCGGATGCAGAGACTGACACGCGTTCTAATTACATCCATTCTTTCTTTTAATTACTCTAGAGGGCGATTACATATTTAACTTGGCTACCTTTTTAAAAAATTACATTGCTTTAGTAGAAGTGTTTCAGATACTTATGCCACCGCACATCAATTAGAAAGTTAATCATTCCGCTTGTTCTCACAAAAAGATTCCACGGGAAGGAAGCAGGTGGGAGTGTTTGGTTCCTTTTGAAAAGTTAATTAGAGCGTACCATTGGCAGAGCGATCATTCCAGAAATAAGTGTATCACAAACCCAAACCATATAATCCACATGCTGTCAGGACATAGAATGGGGCTCTGTTTAATGAGTTTATTCATTTTCACTTTCAAAGAAGGTTTTCAGTTCACTGTGTCAACATGTAGCTTCAGCGTGAGGCAAAGCAACTTTTCTCCAAATACTTCCCGAGAGCCAGAAGACAAACGAAATCATAATCTATGACTAAGAAAGCTCAAAATTAGCTCCGATACCTTACAAATTAAACTCTAAATGAGAAGCGTTTTACACAACAGAATGCAAGGTGTTAGCAAGTCAACGGTACACTGGAGACTCTACTGCCTTCATCGCAGACTGATTAGCAAGCAGCACGGACTTGTTTCTACAGTTATTCTGCTCCATCTAAAAATGTGACCTCTTGTAATGGCTGCGTGTATGCAGAGGTGTCATCGGCGACGTGCACCACTGGAGCCGACTTGCAGACCACGTGTATGACCTCCTGGACAGCAATGGCTTTCCTGCTACTCATTTCATTCTTCCCCTCACGGCCATGATCCTACTGGGATGTCCAAAATAGCGATTCCGATTTCCCAGACAGTTCTTCTCTCTGGATAACTTGGCCCCCACTGCATTTTAAATGACATACAGTAAATGAGGAAGACCGTGCAAGACCGGCCACAGAGCAGGCATTTAGTAACCACTGACGGCTCTGAATTCACCCCAAGTCCTTTACATATCAGCAGATTGAGAACTCAAAGGTCCGCCTCTAGCATCCAATTCAATAAGCATCACAGCGGGGAGCTTAAGGGCGGACAGGACACGGAGGATCCAGAGAGGGAAGAAGGAAGAGCCTCTGCTTCCCTGAACATCTGCAGATGAGACTCCGGAGGATGTAAGCGATTTCCCAGCTCTGCTGTCTTTCATGTTCTCCGAGCTCAGTCTGCTGATCAGAAAGGATAAGGATACGTGATTCCCTCCCCCACAGGCCTTGTTACAATAACCTCACCATAACATCCAACATTTAAAAAATATTCTATAATCTTTCCTTGGTAAGTTTCCTGAGTTTGGGTTGCCCACAAAATTATTTCCTAATGTGATAACAAACAGCAAAGCCAAAAGAGAAAACCCAACACTCTGGTTTGGGGGCCCAAGCATGATTCTCTCTGCCTAGATCAATGTGATAAGCGTCACGTGCATTAGTGATTATCTGCAAGCATTCCCATCCAGGAACATTTGCAAAGATGTCATAGATGTCGCCCCTGCAGGCTCGAGTCTTTAAAAGATTGGTTCCTGGGGTGGTATTATCTGGAGGTAGCAGAATCTTTAAGAAGCAAGGCATAGTACGAGAGCATGCTCTGGAAGGCAGTTCCGGGTCTTGACCCAGTTCTCTCTTTGCTCTCTGGCTGTGAAGTGAAGAGGTCTACTCAGTACCTGCTCCCTTCCTGGTGTGTTGTCACCTAAGGCCCAAGGTAACAGAGGCGACCCATCACAGCAGACCTTCCAAAGCTGTAAGCCAACGGAAACCTTTCTCCTACAAGCTGCGGAGCTCGAGGACTTCCTTTAGGCACAATGTCTCCAACCCAGCATCACTTTTTACAAACAGTATCCCCAGACCTCAAAAAATTACTTTTATGAATAAAACTATGGGATAGAAGGGCCTGATGACACAGTGGCTCTGCAGGCTAAAGCATCAGTTCAAAGCTCAGGGCCAACCTGAGCTACTTCGTAAGACCCGCTGTCAGAATAACAAATGAAAAGAGGGCTGGAAAGCTGGGTGAAGTGTTCGGCCGGCTCGTGCAGAAGTCCCGCCCAATCCCCAGTGCTGTGAAAATAATATTAAACAGGAACAAGGCTGGAGGGGGGCTAAAAGGGGAAATGAATGAGTGCAATGCATAATGGCATACATACATACATGCATACACATACATGTATGCAAAAGTACCACAATAAAACGCATTACCTTGTATGCTAATTCTACTAAAAATTAATTTAAATTATGGCAGAAAGAATACCAACTGCGAGGGGGTGGGGGCAAGGAAGCAGATCAGCGTGGCTGTAAACAAGGGTCTTACATTTGCTCTCCAGCACTTCCTTGGCTCCAGACATGTGCTAAGCGCAGAGGCATTCTGAGTCACTCTAATACCAGATAAGGCACACAGAGCCACAACTCGAGTGAGAAAAACCAGTGGAAACTGGGGAACTCGGGCGGCCTGACCTGGGAAGGCAGGGGAAGGGAGCTGGGGGTCGGGGGGAGGTAAATGACAGAATTCCTGCGAATGAAGAAATCATATTTGTCAAATCCCCTGGAGCTGCAGCAGCCACGGGGCACTGATTTCCCATCAAGATTTCCCTTTTCTTCATTCACTTTCTTTTTCTACATTCTCTAAAGAACTGCAAATTGGCCACAGGCAACTAAGTCCCCGAGTCTGGGCACCAGGGGGCTCAGCCCAGTGCCTGTCACATGGCTTCTGATCCACATCTTGAATCGATAAAGAAAGTAGGGTTAGAGATAAGTCAATTTTCTTTTTAAAGTCCTTAAAACTCGAGGATTATAGTAAGTAAGAGAGTTATGTGTTCAAATATTTTTATGCACTCAAAAAGGAAAAGTCTAAATATTTTTGGTCAAAATTTAGGCATGAAAAACTCTAAAAATGCTGTACAAAATAATGAGGTCAAAGAGCAATTAGATCTTGTAAAATACACGGAAGCTATTCCAGCAACCTGAGGCAGGGGCTTTGCCTTTTACAGACCATTGCAGGGTACAGTACTTTTAGTCTAAATTTGTTTCTTCTAAATTTCATTTCTAAATCATTTTAAATATATATAAAAGTTACAATAGAAAAGGAATTCTTTGGCCTGCTTTCCCTATCACCGTCTTAACCATAACCAAAACTAAGAAACAACATTAATGCAATTTTACCCACTGGAGGCTTTCCTCAGATTTCATCCAAATTAACTGTTTCAAAAGAAAAAAAGGAAAAAAGTAATAATTAAAAAAAGAAAGAAAGAAAAAGAACAAACCACCAAATTAACTGTTTCACTGATGTCATTGGGTTTTTTCCCCAAGGTTCAATGGTTTATTTCCATTTCCTCAGCCTCGTCCAATCTGTGACAACTCTGAAGTCTTTACCTGTCTTTTAAAGTGTGGGTGTACATGTACGTACTGTGTGCACATGTGGAGGTCACAGGACAACTTTCAAGACTCAGTTCCCGCCATCTGTCTTCTTGGGACAAGGTCTGCCCTTGTTTCTGAACACCCCATGCCAGGCTAACTGGCCCATGAGCTTCTGCCAATTTTTCCGTCTTCTCGACCCATCTCACTAAAGGATGCTGGGCTCAGATGCACAGCCCCACAGTCAGCGTCTCATGTGGGTTCTGGGGGTCAAATTCAGGTCATCGCGCTTGTGCAACATGAACTTTCACCCCACACCACCTTCCAGGCTCCGGCATGCAATGCTTCTGAAGAGCAATAGTGGGTTGTTTGGGGCAGAAGCGATGTTCTCTTGTGATCAGAGTATGGGGTTGTCCACCTGAGCAGGAACACAAGGCACTGTGCTCTGCTCTCGGTTCGGACATCTGCCAGAGTTCTCGACTGCAGAGCCATCTCGTTCCTTTAAAGTTAGTGTCTTGGGGAAAAGATGCTGACATTCTGCAAATCCTTGTCTTCTCCTTGGCTTCTCAAACTCTCAGCACTGGACTGCACTGTATCACTGATTAGTTGGTTCCCTAACTGTGATTGTCTATCTCCCAAATACTTAATTGAAATTCTTCTGGATGCTGCCCTACATCATTCATTCATCTTTCTTTTTTAAAAAAAACCATTTGTTTGTTTTATGTGTATGGTGTTTGGTCACTTTCCCCAACGTCAATATACTAATCGTAATCAAGCCCAAGAGGCAACGCTATGCACCGGGTCTGTTTGCCTTCTCCAGGGTGATCTTCTTCAATAATATAGTCTTCCACTCACACTCTTGTTAAACTCACTGTGTATTGGCTTCTGATGCAGTGTATCAGCTCTGATGCAGTGTGTCAGCTCTGAGGCAGTGTGTCAGCTCTGAGGCTGTGTGTCAGCTCTGAGGCAGTGTGTCAGCTCTAATGCAGTGTGTCAGCTCTGATGCAGTGTGTCAGCTCTGAGGCAGTGTGTCAGCTCTGATGCAGTGTATCAGCTCTAATGCAGTATGTCAGCTCTGATGCAGTGTGTCAGCTCTGATGCAGTGTGTCAGCTCTGAAGCTGTGTGTCAGCTCTGAGGCAGTATGTCAGCTCTGAGGCAGTGTGTCAGCTCTGATGCAGTGTGTCAGCTCTGAGGCAGTGTGTCAGCTCTGATGCAGTGTGTCAGCTCTAATGCAGTGTGTCAGCTCTGATGCAGTATGTCAGCTCTGAGGCAGTGTGTCAGCTCTGATGCAGTGTGTCAGCTCTGAGGCTGTGTGTCAGCTCTGAGGCAGTGTGTCAGCTCTGAGGCAGTGTGTCAGCTCTGATGCAGTGTGTCAGCTCTGAAACTGTGTGTCAGCTCTGAGGCTGTGTGTCAGCTCTGAGGCAGTGTGTCAGCTCTGAGGCAGTGTGTCAGCTCTGATGCAGTGTGTCAGCTCTGATGCAGTGTGTCAGCTCTGAGGCTGTGTGTCAGCTCTGAGGCAGTGTGTCAGCTCTGATGCAGTGTGTCAGCTCTGATGCAGTGTGTCAGCTCTGATGCAGTGTGTCAGCTCTGAGGCTGTGTGTCAGCTCTGAGGCTGTGTGTCAGCTCTGATGCAGTATGTCAGCTCTGATGCAGTGTGTCAGCTCTGATGCAGTGTGTCAGCTCTGATGCAGTGTGTCAGCTCTAATGCAGTGTGTCAGCTCTGAGGCAGTGTGTCAGCTCTGAGGCAGTGTGTCAGCTCTGAGGCTGTGTGTCAGCTCTGATGCAATGTGTCAGCTCTGATACAGTATGTCAGCTCTGATGCAGTGTGTCAGCTCTGAGGCTGTGTGTCAGCTCTGATGCAGTGTGTCAGCTCTGAGGCAGTGTGTCAGCTCTGATGCAGTGTGTCAGCTCTGAAGCTGTGTATCAGCTCTGATGCAGTGTGTCAGCTCTGATACTGTGTATCAGCTCTGAGGCAGTGTGTCAGCTCTGATGCAGTGTGTCAGCTCTGAGGCTGTGTATCAGCTCTGATGCAATGTGTCAGCTCTGAGGCAGTGTGTCAGCTCTGAGGCTGTGTATCAGCTCTGAGGCAGTGTGTCATCTCTGATGCAGTGTGTCAGCTCTGAGGCAGTGTGTCAGCTCTGAGGCTGTGTGTCAGCTCTGAGGCAGTATGTCAGCTCTGAGGCAGTGTGTCAGCTCTGATGCAGTGTGTCAGCTCTGAGGCAGTGTGTCAGCTCTGATGCAGTGTGTCAGCTCTAATGCAGTGTGTCAGCTCTGATGCAGTATGTCAGCTCTGAGGCAGTGTGTCATCTCTGATGCAGTGTGTCAGCTCTGAGGCAGTGTGTCAGCTCTGAAGCTGTGTGTCAGCTCTGAGGCAGTATGTCAGCTCTGAGGCAGTGTGTCAGCTCTGATGCAGTGTGTCAGCTCTGAGGCAGTGTGTCAGCTCTGATGCAGTGTGTCAGCTCTGAGGCTGTGTATCAGCTCTGATGCAATGTGTCAGCTCTGAGGCAGTGTGTCAGCTCTGAGGCTGTGTATCAGCTCTGAGGCAGTGTGTCATCTCTGATGCAGTGTGTCAGCTCTGAGGCAGTGTGTCAGCTCTGAGGCTGTGTGTCAGCTCTGAGGCAGTATGTCAGCTCTGAGGCAGTGTGTCAGCTCTGATGCAGTGTGTCAGCTCTGAGGCAGTGTATCAGCTCTGATGCAGTGTGTCAGCTCTAATGCAGTGTGTCAGCTCTGATGCAGTATGTCAGCTCTGAGGCAGTGTGTCATCTCTGATGCAGTGTGTCAGCTCTGAGGCAGTGTGTCAGCTCTGAAGCTGTGTGTCAGCTCTGAGGCAGTATGTCAGCTCTGAGGCAGTGTGTCAGCTCTGATGCAGTGTGTCAGCTCTGAGGCAGTGTGTCAGCTCTGATGCAGTGTGTCAGCTCTAATGCAGTGTGTCAGCTCTGATGCAGTATGTCAGCTCTGAGGCAGTGTGTCAGCTCTGAGGCAGTGTGTCAGCTCTGAGGCTGTGTGTCAGCTCTGAGGCAGTGTGTCAGCTCTGAGGCAGTGTGTCAGCTCTGATGCAGTGTGTCAGCTCTGAAACTGTGTGTCAGCTCTGAGGCTGTGTGTCAGCTCTGAGGCAGTGTGTCAGCTCTGAGGCAGTGTGTCAGCTCTGATGCAGTGTGTCAGCTCTGATGCAGTGTGTCAGCTCTGAGGCTGTGTGTCAGCTCTGAGGCAGTGTGTCAGCTCTGATGCAGTGTGTCAGCTCTGATGCAGTGTGTCAGCTCTGATGCAGTGTGTCAGCTCTGAGGCTGTGTGTCAGCTCTGAGGCTGTGTGTCAGCTCTGATGCAGTATGTCAGCTCTGATGCAGTGTGTCAGCTCTGATGCAGTGTGTCAGCTCTGATGCAGTGTGTCAGCTCTAATGCAGTGTGTCAGCTCTGAGGCAGTGTGTCAGCTCTGAGGCAGTGTGTCAGCTCTGAGGCTGTGTGTCAGCTCTGATGCAATGTATCAGCTCTGATACAGTATGTCAGCTCTGATGCAGTGTGTCAGCTCTGAGGCTGTGTGTCAGCTCTGATGCAGTGTGTCAGCTCTGAGGCAGTGTGTCAGCTCTGATGCAGTGTGTCAGCTCTGAAGCTGTGTATCAGCTCTGATGCAGTGTGTCAGCTCTGATACTGTGTATCAGCTCTGAGGCAGTGTGTCAGCTCTGATGCAGTGTGTCAGCTCTGAGGCTGTGTATCAGCTCTGATGCAATGTGTCAGCTCTGAGGCAGTGTGTCAGCTCTGAGGCTGTGTATCAGCTCTGAGGCAGTGTGTCATCTCTGATGCAGTGTGTCAGCTCTGAGGCAGTGTGTCAGCTCTGAGGCTGTGTGTCAGCTCTGAGGCAGTGTGTCAGCTCTGATGCAGTGTGTCAGCTCTGAAACTGTGTGTCAGCTCTGAGGCTGTGTGTCAGCTCTGATGCAGTGTGTCAGCTCTGAGGCAGTGTGTCAGCTCTGATGCAGTATGTCAGCTCTGAGGCAGTGTGTCAGCTCTGAGGCAGTGTGTCAGCTCTGAGGCAGTGTGTCAGTTCTGAGGCTGTGTGTCAGCTCTGATGCAGTGTGTCAGCTTTGAGGCAGTGTGTCAGCTCTGATGCAGTGTGTCAGCTCTGAGGCTGTGTGTCAGCTCTGAGGCTGTGTGTCAGCTCTGATGCAGTGTGTCAGCTCTGAGGCTGTGTGTCAGCTCTGAGGCTGTGTGTCAGCTCTGATGCAGTGTGTCAGCTCTGAGGCAGTGTGTCAGCTCTGATGCAGTGTGTCAACTCTTGGATGCTCACTCCTGCTTGTGAGGATTAGGTTTGTTTCTGCACTTTTTCCTTTTCACATTTTTCATCAGCTTACTAATTTGTTTTTTAAGTTCATTAGGCCTATTCTGGGTCTTTGCTCCTGTGTATTCTAATCCTTATAGATCTTAACATTCCACTGAAATTGCCCATCTCTTTGTGCTGTTTTCTTCCCTCGTTGATGTGTTCAATGCAGAACTCACAGTAACTACGTTTTATTATTTCTTTTCTTTTCTTCTTCTTTTTTTTTTTTTTTTTTTTTTGATTTGGATTTTTCAAAACAGGGTTTCTCTGTATAGCCCTGGCTGTCCTGGAACTCACTCTGTAGACCAGGCTGACCTTGAACTCAAAAATCCGCCTGCCTCTACCTCCCAGAGTGCTGGGTGGGATTACAGGCGTGTGCCACCACTGCCCGGCCATTTTATTATTTCTAATCCTTGTTAATTGTGTTGTCTCTTGAGACATAAGCCATCACATGTCTTCTATCCTGTCCAAAACTTGGCATCTTGCAAAGAAAATGAGATTTAAGGTAACAGTTTTTAATGCCTAGAAACAGATTCCCCCCCCCCCTTCGGGTGGGACTGAGTAGGCTGCTGGTTTGGTGTAAGGTTTAGTAGAGTCAACATACACAATCTTTGATTCTTCTGGGGTGACCTGCCTTAAGAACGAGGATGTGGTGGCTTTTCTCAGCATCTTCTAAGCACTGAACTTTGGTCTGCACTTGGCACAGTCACACTCACTAAGGAGTCTTCCCATCTCTAAACAGCAAGAAGCCTCTGACACACAGTACTCGCTGCTCAGAAAACAGCGGTGTTCTGATTGAGCATCAGTTCTAGCCGGTCACTCTCTCCCTTGGGACCAGGGATGTGCCTTCTGTACCCCTCTGTCCTTCCCCAGCGCACCTCTGAGTCCACACCCTCCCTTCGGGGTATGTTTGCCTTCATCCCCCTCTTGCAGGCCGGTGGGTTTGTACCTGTACCCTAAAGAGAAGAGTGGTTCTTGTTTTTCCCTTAATGGGAATGGTACAGAGCCTGAGTCTTCTTTTCTACCTCCTTTCAGTGGAGAACAAGAAGATGCAAGAGAGGAGGTCTTGATCAAGTTCCTTGTCACATCTGCAGCAACTGTTTCCCTTCCCCATGCACCACCAAAGGAATTACCTGTTTGGGGATCATCTGGGAGGTCTTGGAGAAAAGGCCTACGCTTCGGTGTTAACTGTCCTCTACAGCCTCTGGGGATTCCACCCCTCTTGAAAGCCCACAAGCAGCAGCTATTCCAAATCCCATTACCATCAGAATTCTGAGCAGTGTCTCCCTGTGGTAAGCAAGTTCTCTTATCCCTCCCTGCAGACCTGTCTCCTCTTAGGCCTCTGGCTCCCGGGCTGCCCTGTAATCTCTGCTCGCTGGAGCTCAAAAACAGTAAGGCATGTTAAGTTGTACAGATTTTTGTTGCCATGTGTTAATGTCAGAGGTTATGCCCTTTCTGTATCAGAACTGGGTCTCTACTAGTGCCTCAATTTGTCTATTAAAAGGCGAGCCTCATTAGGAAGTCAACTTAAAAGGACAGTTCCAAATTAAAATATTCTAACACAATTTTGAATCTTCAAACCTAATGAGAGAATTTGGGTTGTTATTATTTGTGATTTCTTTTTCTGGCTGTGGATAAATCATCAAGAAAGGACTCGTTATTCCTCTAGCGATAAATTCAGAACCAAATTGCAATAATGCATTTAAACATAAACTATACTGAGAGCTCAGCCTAATAGAAAACATGTAGCAGTGGGGAATGATTTCCTAAGAGCTTCAGCTCCGCGCCCGGCAGCGTGCTCCCAGAGCACTAGCTCTTGGGCCCCAGAATTTTGCTTCACAAAATATTTTCTTGACTCTCTTGGGAGATTACTTGAGGGTTAAAAGTTGTCTTAAGATCAAAGATTAAATAGAAAAAAAAAAAAACTCTGTAATTCTCTATAGCTGCCCATTGATCTTTCCCATCTGCTGTACAAGAGAGGAGGTGTGCCTTAAGTTTGAAAACAGAAAACCTTTTTAACTAGAAATGTCAGCGAACTGGCACGTGTTCAGAGGGAATTCTTCTAGAAGAGATCCAACTCCTTTTTGCCAAAATATCAATGATGTCAACAAAAGAAAAATAAAATCTAGTTAGTGGAGTACTGTCTTTTATTTCTATCTTTCTTCTGCGGATGCATCGAAGGATCAGATTTCTTTTATGAAACCCCACATAGTAAATGAGTTTCCAGCCATCAAGACATTCTGTACACAGGCTTTCAAGGGAATGATGAGAGACAGCTGGGGTAAGACTCCGAGAGGGGCAGTTAACTCGGCCCAGCCTCCCAGTCGACGCCCTCAGCACCCCGGCCTCTCCCTCACAAAAGAGCCCAGAAGCCCAGTCCTTACCTACGGCCGAACCTTGGAAACAACTGGGAAATACCCACGAGGCAAATGAGTGGCAGCTTTTTTGGAACAGATTAAATGTTTTTGTCTCTTTAAACAAATGCACACTAACAATTATGGCCACTGGTGACCCTCAGTGCATTCTGGAACGAGGTCTTTTCCCTTTCCTTAATGTACTGCTGGCGTCTCTCCCTTCTCACAATTACTGAGTCATACAGCTAATTACATGATTGCTGCGGTATGTAAATGAGGTTTTAATAAAGTTGTATAGAAAAAAAGGCCATCCAGAAAGATGGGTAAACACACATGCCGCGGGGCCTGGCGACCTGAGGTCAGTCCCCAGAAACCCATGTGGGAGGAGCAACACCCAACACCCACAAGCCCTCTGACCTCGTGTGCTGTGATGCAGCTAGGCAGACAGACAGACAGACAGACAGACAGAAAAGAGTCGCCAAATCTATTATTGCTGAATTAATGAGTAAATTCCATGAAAACTCACATGCTCTTTCCTCATACAGAAATGAATACTCTAAGAAAGATATGGGTTCAGTCTCTATATCCACATGCCAAAGAATCCATTTGAATCCCCACAGCGATCCACATACGAAAATTCGTTCAAAATAATACATCCAGGACCTAGATGTAAAGTTAGACAACTCTTAAAAGGAAATTCAGTACCAATCTTCACAACCTTGGGTTAAACAGCAATTTTGTATGTATGGGTTTTTTTTTTTTATTTTAATTTTTGTTTTTAAGAAAAGGACTCACTACATAGCCAGGGCTGGCCTAGAACTTGAGCTCCTGTGTGCCTCTGTGTGGATTACTGGCAAGTGCCACCACTCCTGGAAATACTCTTCCTCAAATGCAATACCAAGACTATAAGTAGTATATATATATATTTAAAGATAAAACAGATACAGATTTTATCAAATGTAAATGTTTCTGAATCGAAGCGCACATTAACGGGGTGAGAAAGCAAGCTGGGCACGGCGGTGCAGTCCCGGAGAGCCAACCAGGCACGGCGGTGCAGTCCCGGAGAGCCAACCAGGCACGGCGGTGCAGTCCCGGAGAGCCAACCAGGCACGGCGGTGCAGTCCTGGAGAGCCAACCAGGCACGGCGGTGCAGTCCTGGAGAGCTAACTACTTGGAGACTGAAGCAGGAAAATCACTTGAGCCCTAGAGCCTGAATCCAGACCAGCAAACCCAGCAGGGGATCACGGAACTACTGCAAGGCCCAGTAAGGCAAGGCTCTGGGTTCAATCCCTAGCAACCCCAGAACTAAAACAAGAAAGAAAAAGGAAAGAAGAAAACTATAAAAGCTCAGCAGGGAAAGGAATTTGTCTCAGAGGCTAAGGATCTGAGTTCAATTCCTGGGACCACCAGATGGTGGGAGGAGCAAGCAGAGCGCTTTAAGGTGTCATGTGCACATGTGTGCACATGTGTGTCATGTGCGTGTGTGACATACACAATAAATAATGTAAAGCCTTTTAAAAGATGCTCAATAGCTTTTGTCACTAGAAAAAACCATACATCAAATTCAGCATGAGATGCCACTTCAATCCTAACCAGTACAGCTATAATCATCATGGATCTGAGTATTGGTAAGAACTTGGAGAGACTGGAGCCTTTGATACTGAGGAGGTGACCTGTAGTTACTGTAGGACACAGTTGGACGCCTACTCAATAGGACACTGCAGTTCCACTCCTAGTTGCATAGTTGGCATAGTCAGCTCCTGGCAACATAATTCCTAATAGACAGAGGGGGGGATATTCAAATGTCCATCAACTGACCATGGATGGCGGGGCGTAGCGCCCAGGCAGTCAGCATTCACACAGCACTCACACTGGAGAGGAATGAGGTAAATACAGGCTGCAGAGCAAGCACTCTGGAAATTAGTGTGCGAGACAAAGGAGCTAAGGTGGGCATGGGGCGTGCACCTGCGGTGAGAGGAAGAGCTGGGAGGGCCTTGAGTTCAAGGCCAGCCTGGGCTACACAGCAAGCTCTAGACCAACCTGGGTGACATTAGGGAGAATTTGGAAAGGAAAAGAGGGGAAAGAGGAAGGTTCACAGGGAGGGAGGGAGGGAGAGAGGGAGGGAAAGATGGGAGAGAAGGGAAAGGTGAAAGAGAAAAGAGGGATGGAGAAAAGAAGGGAGGGAGGAATAATCAATAGAGATAGGAAATAGCTTTGTAATTTTCAAAGCACAAGGAAAGAAAACTTGAGAGGTATAGGATTCCTCTAGAGCAGTGGTTCTCATCCTTCCTAATGCTGGGCCCCTTTAATACCATCCCTGGTGCTGTGGTGACCCCACCCCAGCCATAAATTATCTTGTTGCTACTTCACAACTGTCATTTGGCTAACTGTTATGAATCGTAACATAAACACCTGTGTTTTTCTGATCATCTTGGGCGACGCCATTCACGAGATCACGACCCACAGGTTGAGAACCACTGCTCTGAGGGAAATGGCTGAGAGTTGCTAGGGCTGACTTCTCAAATTACATCAATTTGATCTCAACCTTTTTCTTACTGTGGGGGAAAAAATGGGGGAATAAGAAAGAGTAGTCAGAGCTGGGCGGTGGTGGTGCACGCCATCAATCCCAGCACTCTGGGAGACAGAGGCAGGCGGATTTCTGAGTTCAAGGCCAGCCTGGTCTATAGAGTGAGTTCCAGAACAGCCAGGGCTACACAGAGAAACCCTGTCTTGAAAAAGAAAAGAAAAGAGAAGAGAAGAGAAGAGAAGAGAAGAGAAGAGAAGAGAAGAGAAGAGAAAAAGAGAGGAAGGAAGAAAGGAAGGAAGGAAGGAAGGAAGGAAGGAAGGAAGGAAGGAAGGAAGGAAGGAAGGAAGGAAGGAAGGAAGGAAGGGTAGCCAGGATCACAGAAAGCATGGAACACGTGAGGGAAGACAAGGAGTATATGAAGTGGGTCCCAATGGCCTGGGAGCTCATCAGCAGAGGGCAGCCTGCATCCCGATGCCCACGGCTGCTGAGGGAAGAGCATCTGCATCTGTCCTGCACCGTGCCACAGAGGCAGTCCCTCAGTTACCAACCGCTGGCGCTGACCTCTGCTTCAGAGGAGTCACACAGCAGCTGCAGCCCATTAGTGTGTTGTAAAATCAATTTAAAAGGGGATTAGCAGCCTTTTCTTATTAAGTAAACTGAACAAGGGAATAAAGATGAAGGTAATAAAATCTATATGGGGATGCAGGTAATGAGGTATTATTTACTGGTTTCAGTTACCAATGTGGATCAGTTTATATGGAGAAGAGATATAAAGTGTACTGTGAATTCTAGTACCAAATTTATTTGAGGGAAAAAAAAAACCCTAGTCTATGATAATAGTGAAAGTCTCTCTTATAGACCATTAACATCATAAAAGTATAAATTTATTCAATTTTTTTCAGTAAGAAAAAAGAAACATGAGCATTAGAAAGCTGGCTCAGTAGCTAAGTGCTTTCTGTGCACGCATGGGGACCTGAGTTTGAATCTCCGGCCCCTCACCCCCAAACACACACACACATAAAAACTGGGCATAGCAACACCCACCTGTAACCCCAGCACTAGATAAAGAGGCAGGCATGTGCCAGGCAGTCTCTCAGAAATGGCGAGGTCCGTGTTCAGTGAGACATGTTGTCTCAAAACATAAGGTGAGTAATGACAGGCAGGCAAACAGACAGACAGACAAACACAAAGAGAAAGAAAATTTACATTTTAACCAGCCCACCTGGAATCAAGAATTACATGTTACATGACATGCCTGTAAACTACCCAGAAATACACATTCATTGTTATTTTCTGATTAAATTCTCTTCTTGGAGTGGACAGTCTAAAAAAGAAACAAAATATCTAGATCCCTGAGAAATGGCTCAGGAGCTAATAGTGCTTACTGCATATGATGATTTGTATTTGCTCTGGCCCAGGGAGTGGCACTATTAAAAAGGTATGGCCCAGTTCAAGTAGGTTTGGCCTTTTTGGAGTAGGTGTGGCACTGTGGGCCTGGGCTTTAATACCCTCATCCTAGCTGCCTGGATGCCAGTCTTCCACTACCAGCCCTCAGATGAAGATGTAGAAGTCTCAGCTCCTCCTGCACCATGCCTGCCTGGATGCTGCTGTGCTCTCACCTTGGGGATAATGGCCAGCATCAGTTAAATGCTGTCCTTATACGAGCTGCCTTGGTAATGGTGTCTGTACACAGCAGTAGAACCGTAACTAAGACAGAAGTTGGATCCAGGCACTGGAGTATTGCTATGATAGGCCTGACCATGCTTTTGTTTAGAAGAAGATGGATTTGGGAACTTTGGATTTGGAAAGCAGTGGAACGCTTTTAAATGGGGCTTAATGGGCCATCCTAGCAGGAATGTGGAAGACTTTGTTACTGAGAATGTGCAGACCTGACCCAAGAGGTTCCAGTGGAGAATTTCAATTTGTGGCCTAGAGACGGTTTCGTGGTATTTTGGTGAAGAATGTGTCTACTTTTCACCCCTGTCTAAAAAGTATGGTCTGAGACTAAGGTGAAGAGACTCAGATTAATTGCACTGACAAGGGAAGTCTTAGAAACACCCATCATAGACTTTGTTCTCTGGTTAAGTCTCATGAAGAGCATTTTAAACAAGCATCGCAAGCTGAGAAAGGAAAAATATAAAATATATGGTTTGAATTTTAATGGGGCACCAGGAAGTGAAATGGAGCTGAATCCTGTGTTCAAGGATATTAAATTGAATTAAGGGAATAATTATCTTGGGGGCAAAATCCCACCCAGCTAAATATAGGTCCAGACATGTTAGTGCAAGCCTTTAATTCCAGGAGGCCAAGACAAGCAGATCTCTGAGTCCAAGGCCAGCCTATATAGAGCAAATTCTAGGTAAAAAAAAAATTTAAATCCAGCCTTGATGGACCATACCTTTAATCCCAGTACTTAGGAGAAACAAATGCAGATCTGAGTTAAAAGTCAGTCTACAAAGCAAGATCCAGGACAGTCAGGCTCAGGCACTAAAAGATTCGGAAAAGAGAAAGCTAGTGATAATATAATAGAACAAGGGAGCCAGGTCCCAGCCCCAGCAAGCAGCTTTGGCCACGTGACTCTGGCTTTTGAGTCCAGAATACAAGGGACTACTTACTTGGACAACTAATGCTGATTAGCTGGAGCTAAGAAATTAGTTGTGATTAAGAAGAGACCAGTATCACTGAGGTGAAATATTCTGGGAAGTGTTTTCCGAGAGCACAGAGGTTGTGTTCCAGAGATAGTCAAGGTTGTACCTCATGCTGCAGCTGGACTTAGTAATGTGTAAGAGTCACCCAGGTGGTACTGGTTTTGTAGGCATGGAGGGGTCATGAAGAGCAGCTGAGGCTTGGCACTGTGAGAAGCCAGGGAAGGCCACTGATGAAGGTGCAACCTCAGTTGCAGTTGATGGCCCAGGACTGAAGGGATCATATAAAGGATTTGAGGCCTGGCACCCTGAAGAGAGCCTATGAGGAGCTATTGGTGAAGCCTAGTTGCACTGGAAGACCCCAGCATGTTGGAGATGCCAGTACCATGGGGTGATCACCAAGAACAGTAGCAGCAGTGGAGTAGATCAACCTGAGCTTAGAGTGCTACAGAGGACAGAGCTGGAAAAGTGACACCAGACCTTTGGAGGACCCCAGAAGATTATGTGTGGACCCAGACATTGAAACAAGAAGCTGTAAAGTAGAAGTTGCCTTGGAGACCCCAAGATGTTCGAGATGCCAGGGCCATGGGCTATCTGCCAAGGAAAGCTGCCAACAGGGAGTGGAACCAGCCCAGGAGAAAGAAGTTTGTTGCAGTCAACAAAGATGAAAAAGGAGTTGGAGATCTGAAGACTGCTTTGACATCAGACATGAGGACGCAGAGTTTGGAGTTTGCCCAGCTGGTTTCCTCCCTTGCTTTGGGGATTACAGTGATTGGATGAATCTCATATGAACCTTGGACTTTTAACATTGTTGAGACTGCTATAAACTATGAGGACTTCTGTTTTTAGGTATGGCCCCTATAGACTCATATGTTTGAACAAGCCTATGGAGGGGGGGAAGACTGGAATGCGGTGGCTTGTATATGCTTGGCCCAGAGCAAGTGACACTATTAGAAGGTATGGCCCTGTTCAAGTAGGTGTGGCCTTTTTGGACTAGGCATACACTGTGGGTGTGGACTTTAATACCCTCAGCCTAGCTGCCTGAAAACCAGTATTCTGGCATCAGCCTTCAGATGAAGATGTAGAACTCTCAGCTCCTCCTACACCATGCCTGCCTGGATGCTGCCATGTTCCCACCTTGGTGATAATGGAGTGAACCTCTGACCCTGTGAGCCAGCCCCAATTAACTGTTGTCCTTATAAGAGTTGCCTTGGTCATGGTGTCTATTCACAGCACAAACATGGGAACCTGAGTTGGATCCCAGCACTTAAAAAACCAGCTGAGGGCTCATTTGTGCCTGTAACCTCCACACGAGGAGGACCAAAGAGACAAGAGATCCCCGAGGCTTCCAGCTTAGCTAAAAACAAAAACAACCCCCCCCCCCAAAAAAAGCAAAAAACAAAACAAAACAAAAAAACCTCCCACAATTTGCAGGTTCAGGGAGATACCCTGCTCAAAAGGCTAAGGCAGAAAGTAATAAAAGATCCCCCATGCCACCTCCTGACACCTACACAATGGGATATCCCCTACATGCACACGTACACACACCACACACTCCCACACCACACTCCCACACACATAAAAGAAAACAAAATGCCCAGAAACCAACCCATCTCTACCCTTTGGTTTCAACTTCACAAACTGCTTCTAAAAGAGAAAACTAGCAAAGAAACAAATAAAACCAACCAGTTCTCTGCTGTTTTGCTAAGATCAAATCTTGTTTCTTTTTTGGAGATACTCCAACTGGTTACATTTACTTGTTAAACAAAACCTTAAATGTAAAGATAACTCCCCATGTTTTTCCTATTTAGTGTAAATGAAATGGATATTTGAAGGATTCACAAAAATAAGTTAGTAATTTCAAAATGTCCCAAAGGTAAGTCGTCTTCTACAAGACAAAAGGCATAAAACATCCAGAAATCTGTTAGGTGGGGGCACAGCTCCGTAGCAGGACACTTGCCTAATATACCCGGGGTCCTGGATTTGATGTCCAGCAGAACCCCTACTCCAGGGAGAAGAAGCATTTTGAAGTGTTCACAGATAATATTTCCAGAGTTTGTTCTGTTGTCCCTTACTTCTTTGTGACACTGTCTTGTACCAAGCCCAAGTTAGCTTTAGACTCAGAATCCCCCTGCCTCAACTTCCTCAGTGGTTTGCACCACCATTCCCAACCTCCATTATTTTTTATTGAGTTTTTCATTATTAGACTCCATTGAGTCTAATAATAGACGAAAATCAACACCTATATTTCCCAGTTAGCCTAGTGTGTTTTTACCTCAACCTAAAATATTATTTTACATTTTACCTCACATATTGAAGATAAATTTATCAGGTGAGTATTCTGCAAAAGTCATTTCTTACTTCAGAAACCGAAGAAGAATGTTTTTGGAAAATGGTATCTCAAACTCGTTTAATATTTAAAGGTGGCAATGCATTCATTAATACATAAGCAAGCTCCACAGTGCTTCTGACACACACAGAAGGAAGCCTGTGGGACTATGGCAATGCTCACTGTGCTGTCCCTGTCAGCCTCCAGTGTCCTTTCCCACTCACACAGGCTATCGAAACTAACAGATTTTTAAAGGAACTTCGGGTTTACCAATAAATCTTTCAAATTTCAGCTTTGGGGGCTGGGGGTATTTCCTAATTCTAAAATTTTAACTTTAGATATAAAAAGATCTTTGGATTCAGGTTTTCACCCAGTGAATCATCTCCACGAATGCCACATGGCAAGATGATAGGCCACGGTTATAATAGACGCTCTATAACGGGCGCTGTCAAGGGAGCTTTCTGCAAGAGTCAAAATGTCCTGGATCGGTCCCGACATAAAAATCACCCCATGCGGTCTGACTGGAGATTTGAAAGAAGCGTGGTGTGATTCAAGTACTTAGCTTTAGGTTTAATATAAGTTAATTCAGATGTCAAGAGCTACAGGAATCTGGTGGTTGCCATCACCAGCCGCCATCTTCTCCTGGCGCCCACCATCTTCTCCTGGCGCCCACCATCTTCTCCTGGCGCCCGCCATCTTCTCCTGGCACCCGCCATCTTCTCCTGGCGACCGCCATCTTCTCCTGGCGCCCGCCATCTTCTCCTGGCGCCCGCCATCTTCTCCTGGCGCCCGCCATCTTCTCCTGGCGCCCGCCATCTTCTGCAGCCGCCAGCCTGCGCCCCCTGACCATCAGTCTCAGAGGAGGCTACTGACTCACTGTTATCCCTGTGTGCCTAAAAAGCACATAGACAGATACTGCTACTTTATATCTGACACTGTCTTTGTGTTTAGACAGTGCTACTTTATATCTGACAATTGTCTTTGTGTTTCATTAGTATAAGAGACTATAATAAGTACAAACCTAAAGACCAAAAAAAAAAAAAAAAAAAAAAAAAGTAAACCACCGAAAACAAACAGCTCTCAGTAATTATAAACAGACAAAGCAGCTTTCCAGGGAGAAAACCAAAGGCACCTTTAGAAAGAGAATTAATTGATAGCTGAAACTTGAATATATGGACTGGGGCTGTAAATCGCCGTGAAAAGCATTTCAATGCTAAAACCTTCCGAATTATAAAATGTTCCCATATCATGAGAGCTACAATTGCTGAAGTCGGGAATCAAAGGAAAAACAATACATAGATTAGGAGTTAAGTAAAATCCCTCTCAATCACTCATACACACACACACACACACACACACACACACACACATATGAGAATTCACGGTTAGGTTAGAAGATGCTGAATTAAACAGACATAAATAGCTTTAGGGAGGGCAATCTCTATATATTCTCTAACAAGCTAATGATCACTGGGAATCTCCAAGATAAGAAAATTTATAAAACTTCTCTGACTAAGAACTCACAAAGTCTCAAATTTGACTGTCTACAAACATCACCTTGGGATGCTTGTGCAACAAGTAACACCTAGAAACCCACCTCAGAGATACTGATAAAATACTTCTGTGGCAACTGCCCCAGGGAATTCCAGTCTGGCCTAGGACATTCACAGCATTCAACAGAAAGCACATGCAAACTTAACAAGGGTAAATGAAACCAGAGCGGAGGAGACAAGGAAGGAGGTGGGGTAGTGGGGGAAGGGAAGGAAACATACTGATTAGAATAAGGAGCAAAGAGAAAACAGTGCAGTTAGGGGAAATCTGAAATAATGCAGCTGATTCAGAAAATGTAATACCAGAATTGACACAGAACCAGCAGTCCCATTTCTGGGTATGTAATAGTCCCCCTGTGGGAAATATGTTCCCTAATATCTGTGGGGATATGTTCCCTGTTATCTGTGGGAGATATGCTTCCTAATATATGTGGGGATGATATGCTCCCTTTTATCTGTGGGGATGATATGCTTCAAGTATCGGTTGATCCCTGAAACATGAGTTATTACTAACACTTTCTATTATTTTCTTTTTCCCTTATATCTGCATACCTATCATCAAGTTTAATTTTTAAGTTAGGCAGAGTAAGAAACTAACAATAATAATAAATTACAGAAGTTATACTTTCATGAAAGTTATTCAAATGTGGTCTGTATTCTGTAGTACGTAAGCCACTCTCTTATCTAGAAACATGATGATAGTAACACACTTTACAGCTTCTCTTGGCACAGGTGAACGGCTAACATTATTACTCTGGTACTTTAGGGGCCTTATCAAGACTCAAGGTTTCATGAACAGAGCATTGTGGGATTGAGACAGTTGCGCAGATGAGCTAGTTGGACACTAGTAAGGAGACAGACAATACAAAGCTCAGACACACTGGACAAGACATGGGGTGCATTCTTGGCAAGAGCAAGACAGCTCAGACGTGATTACGTTACTCAGGATAGCACTCAGCTTTAAAACTTCTGAATTTTGCCTGGCAGTGGTGGCGCACGCCTTTAGTCCCAGCACTTGGTAGGCAGAGGCAGGCGGATTTCTGAGTTCGAGGCGGGCCTGGTCTACAGAGTGAGTTCCAGGATAGTCAGGGCTACACAGAGAAACCCTGTCTCAAAAAACAAACAAACAAACAAACAAACAAACAAAACAAAACTCCTGAATTTTGTATTCCTGGAACCTTCCCTTTAATGTCTTTGGACAACTATTGACCATGGATAACTGAAACCATAGAAAGCGAAAGCATAGGTGGGGAGCGCTAATCTACCCAAGAGTTGGCATCAAAGTCCTCACAACATATTTACACACCCCAGTTCATAGCTGCATTTTTTGAGAGAGGAAGAGACTGTGTGTGTGTGTGTGTGTGTGTGTGTGTGTGTGTGTGTGTGTTACTATAGCTCACCAAGGCCTACTCCACACATTATTCAGCATAGTCAAAGAATCGGAGTAATGAAAAAGACAACTACCAAACAGATGAACAAAATATTATACATATATAAATATAACTGAATTATTACTCAGTCACAAGAAGGAAAGAGGGGACTCAGAGATGGTTCAATGAGTGGTTAAGAGCTCTTGCTGCTCTTCCAGTACCTGGGTTCAATTCCCAGAACCCACATGGCAGCTCAAAACTGTCTGTAACTCAAGTTCCAGAGCTTCTGACACCTTCACACAGGCATACATGGAGGTGAAACATCAATGCACATAAAATAAAAACAAATTATATATTCCCCAGGCAGTGGTGGCACGTGCCTTTAATACCAGCATTCAGGAAGCAGAGGCAGGCAGATCTCTGACTTTGAGGCCAGCCTGGTCTGTGTAGCAAGTTCCAGGACAGCCAGAAAGAAAACCTGTCTCAAAAAGCAAAAAGAAAAGAAGACAGGAACGAAGGAAGGAACAAAGGAAGGAAGACAGGAAGGAAGGAAGGAAGGAAGGAAGGAAGGAAGGAAGGAAGGAAGGAAGGAAGGAAGGAAGGAAGGAAGGAAGGAAGGAAGGAAGGAAGGCTGATGCTTGCCATAATAGAGATGAAACTGGAAAGATTCGAGTCACTAAATTAAAAAAAAAAAACTGTGACTCCATTTACATAAATAAAATGACTGAACTCATAAAGATAACAGAAGAGCAGGTCCAGGTGCTCATTCACCATTTGCAGTGAGTACTGCGCCCAGCCTTCAATAGAGAAGCTTGGTACTCCAGCTGGCGACCTTTGGATGACAACTCTTTCTTAGGGTTCTACTGCTGTGAACAGACACCATGACCAAAGCAACTCCTTATAAGGACAACATTTAATGGGGGCTGGCTTACAGGTTCAGAGATTCAGTCCATTATCATCAAGGTGTGAGTACGGCAGCATCCAATCAGGCATGGTGCAGGAGGTGCTGAGAGTTCTACATCTTCATCTGAGGGCTGCTATTGGAAGGCTTTATTCCAGGCAGCTAGGACAAGGGTCTTAAAGCCCAAGTCCACAGTGACACACCTACTCCAACAAAGCCACACCTCCTAATAGTCCCCTTCCTAAGCCAAGCATATTCAAACCATGACAGACTCTACCATTTCTAAAGCTCAGGGAACATCTTGGAAGAAGCAGCAGACAAGAATGTAAGACCCAGAGGATGGTGTGATGTGGGGCAAAAGATGTCTCCTAGACACAACACAGCCATCGCACTAGTGAGCTCTCCGGAGGTTCGGTTATACACAAAGACCTGCATATGACTGGGCCTAACAAATGTTTCATATAGATGGGGTAGACCATGAGGACTCCCACCTCCCTAAATACTGCCAGGTAACAGTTGTTGGGGGAGAGAGTATTATTTTCTTCAGTAAAACTTTCCGACAACTGATCTGTTTATCATGACCAAAATAACATAACACCTGAATGACAGCTAACTTGCAGCTGAGTAACTTTACAAAGCAAAGAGGTTTTGTTCAGCCGAGGTTTGGGAAGTTGAAAGTCTAAGATCTGGTGGCTCTGCTGGTTCAGCCCCTGCTGAGGGCCTAACAACAGGCGAGGGCACCTGGGCAGAAACGTGCTGAACTAGAGGGCACAGGGCAAGCAAGGAAGCCACAGCCAGAGGGAGCGAGGGACCAGGCCTGCTCTCATTCAGCAAGCTTCTTGTGAGAAGAACATCCTAACTGTCTTATTCCTTTCCAGGGCTGTGGCCACAATAGCCCAATTCTGAAAAATGTTGACACCTTAAGCTCCCAACCAAATGGAGATTTAACTAAGATGTTAAAATGTGGCATTGTTAAGTTTTCCTTTGGAAGCTAGGCTTAACTGTTAAGAAGCCTTAGAGTTTCTACCAAGATCAAAAGCAACTTGGGGAGCAGGGGGCTGACTACAGCTTACAGCTTCTAAGCCCATCCCTGGAGCAATGGGGCAGAAACTGGGGGTAGGAGCCGGGAGGGAGCAACAGGGGGAGAGGTGCCGCTTTCTGACTTTCTCCTCATAGATTTGCTTTCTTATAGACCCAGGACCTCCAAGCCAGGGGAGGCACTGCCTCCTGTGACCTCAGCTCTCCCATTGCAATCATCCACTGGTGAAGTGGAAACTTCTGGTTTCTTTGGAAAGTTAGTTATGTCAAATGATGTTTCGTGGAAGCACACAGGTAAAAGGATGTTTGGCTAAATCAGAGACAAGAAGGAAGCTCAAGCATTGGCTCGCCCGGCTCCATCTCCCTCCTCTTCGCTGACAACACACATGTATTGGTTCGCCTTACATTGCTGAGCTTCTGTTGCTGTGATGTCAAGAGATAAGCTCACCAAAGAACTCTTGTGAGGTTCCTGCAGCTTCTTGCCACTTCCAAGGGCTCGGGCCAATTAGCAGAGCCTTGTGGTTTCTGGACTGAAATGCTGTTGCTGATTTGTGAGTGGTGATTGCTGAATGAACTGGACTGTAGCTGCTGATCTGTGTTTGCTGACACTGCTGAACTTGACTGCTGATATCGTGACAACCAAGACTGAACTCAAAGAATTATTTCTAAAGAGGTCTACTTTCTCTGTGTCCTAATAACTTTTCTTTTCCACTACTGGTGGGTGGTGGGCTAGAGGGGAGGTTGAACCCTGATTAAAGTAGACTGTTAAAAACATAGGCCTACAAACTGGCTTGCCCACAATACAGTCAAATAGGTGCATAGTCTCAACTGAGGTTCCCTTTACCAAAATGACTCTAGCTTGTATGAAGTTGATGCAACACTAGTCAGCACATGGGCAGTCTGCAAAGTTTTTCATGTCTTTGAGTAATTGGCAGATTATTAAATAAGTCAATTAGAATGTGTTCATCTGATTAACTTTTTTAAGGAACAAAATGCAGCATGAGAAAGGTGGATCATAAAATCAATACCTTCAATACAATTAACTGATTTCTTTTTTTTAAAAAAAAGGTTTATTTATTCTGTCTATGAGTACACTGTAGCTGTCTTCTGACACACCAGAAGAGGGCATCAGATCCCATTACAGATGTTTGTGAGCCATCATGTGGTTGCTGGGAATTGAACTCAGGACCTCTGGAAGAACAAATGGTGCTCTTAACCGCTGAGCCATCTCTCCAGCCCAATTAATTGATTCTTATAGGCAAAAAAAAGAAGGTATTTCTGGGCCACGACATTTTGAGGAAATGTTCAAGTTTATATTAAGATAAGATTCTAAAAAGTACTTGATAAGGGGAGGGGGAGAAAAACTAACTTCTAGAAGTTTCCCTCACAAATATGAGGGACAGACAAAAAAGGAGAGAAGAGAGAAGGAAGGAAAGGACGGAGACAAAGGCAGGGAGTCAGCCGGGCTCAGAGGCCACATTCCAGAGTTCTCACCTGTCTTGTAAGATTGATTATCTCAATACAGGGGATGATTGTCTTTCCAATATTTCTTTCTCAACTTTAAAGTCTGGAGAAGTACGCAGAGAGGGGAGCTACAGAACACAAACGCACCATAAATCACAGGGACAGGCCTTCTCCAGGCTCAGTCAATTCTTCATTCAACACCTTCGAAGCACAAGGCAGCCTCGTGTACCCGGGGGATTAATTGTCATATACTCATCGCTTGGGCTATGGAGCTCCAGTGCTTCAGCCCGGCTTTCTGAGAGGCCGGTTTCCTCCCACTTGACCAAGGAAAAAGGTTGTGTGGGGTGGAGGGGAGGAAATAACCACTAACACACACCCCCAGTTTAAACATGTGTTAGCAATTTGCCACGTCTGTTCCATCTCTCGCACATACTCACGCGTGTTCCTTTGTTCAGCCAATTGAAAGCTTAAAAAAAAAAATCTTACTAAAAACTTAAACATGTCATTCCTAAGAAAAGCATAATCTGTCATGTGACCAGAGTGTATAATATTATCTGGTGTGCAGTCTACATACAACTCATCCAACTGATTTAAAAAAAAAAAAAAATACTGCTTTAGTTTCCTGGTTTAAGCCTGTATCTAAGTTCGTAGATCACGACTAGCCTCTTGAGTCTCCTGCTGTCGAGAAGTCACACACATATGCCCATCTTTCTTATTCTCAAGTTGTTTGGTTGGATTTTATTGAAGTACAATTCATGGCCTTTTAGTCCTACTGGTCTAGAATCTAACCCCGTGCCTATCGCTCTGTGTAATTCCAAGGTTAGTTGCCAATATTCTTCACTGTGAAATGAGGATACAGTCGAACTTGAGTTGTCGCTCTTGGGGCTCCTTCCTAGACAGCAAGCAGGGCTCCATTGTCGTGCAGAGATGCCCTCCGATCTTGTGAAAACAGGAAGAGCTGGGCCCGCGTGTCCAGCTTCTGCTTCAAGGGGTCTGAGGTGAGGCCTGAGACGGTGCATGGCTAACGAATTGGTGTCAAAGCTGCTGGTGTGGAAACCACACTGGAGAGCCGACACTCCAAGGTGAACACAGCAGATGTCCGGGGGCGCCCACTCATCCTCTGCTCTTCCCTTTCCAAACATCAAGTGCGAGCCTAGGAAAATAATACCCTTCTACAGTAGACCCTTTACCAAGGAGTGCCGCTCCCAACCTAACTATTAGGAGATACAAATAATGCACAAACTGACTCTGAGCCGCAGCTGAAGCCTGCCAAGGCAGCCATCACCGGCCAACAGGAAGTGGCCCAGGAGGACAATCCAGACTGCTTTCTCCAGCAACTGGGCCAGGGAGTCAAACAACAACCAGCCCAAAATGGTCAGAACTCCATCAGTGACTGACAGGACTCTTGGGTTTTCTTCTGCTTTCATTCAGAACCAACCAGAGGATGCTGTAGGTTTGTATTTTCTCTCTGTCTAAGTTGGTTGAGTTTTTTGGTTTGGGCCTGGTTTAGTTTAAGACAAGGTTTTGCTGTGCAACCTACACTGGTCTCGAACTCACAATCCTAGAGCCTGCACCTTTGGGTGCTGGGATACCATACTTTTCCTGGCTCACCTACATCTTTCCCACACAAACTGCCTCCAGTCAGCGTGTACCTTCCCTTGGCTCCACTCTAAACTACCCAATTCTCAAACGCAAGGGGAGCTGACTGCCTTGCCACATACAGGGGGCTCTGAATAAACAACCACTGCTGCTGTTGCCTGGGTGAACTGAGTTCGAGGCCAGCCTGGTCTACAGAGTGAGTTCCAGGACAGCCAGGGCTACACAAAGAAACCCTGTCTCGAAAATACCATTAAATAAATAAATAAATAAATAAATAAATAAATAAACAAGCAAATAAATAAATAAATAGACTTTAAAATTAAATAATTTGACTTAATAAATTTGACTTAAAATTAAATTATTTGAGTTAAAAATAAATACTTTGACTTAAAAATAAATTAATTATTCGACTTAAAAATTAATTATTTTACTTAAAAAAAGTTAGAAAATCTCCATTTCGTTTTTGTGATTTTTTTCCACTGTAATTTTAAATCACTTCTTCTGAAGGCGGGAGTGCAAACCTTGCTGTGGAATCAGAGGCGCTGGCTGCCAAGACCTGCTGCCACCAGCTACGACGGGTTACATGAGTTCTATGATCTTCTGCACATCAGTTTCCTGCTACCATTCTCAATGAAGAATAAGAACAAAAATGAGCGGTGTTCAAGGCTGCTGTGGGCGTGACCGACACTGTGGCTCGGTGCCTGGCACGGACGATGCTCGATGAAGCCTGTTGCCCTCCCTGGCCCATCTGATCCTGTGAATGAACAGCCCAATGCTGCTGGATTGAGACTTCTCATTTTGGGTGCTGTATCACCAGAAATACAAGGCCTGGCTTTCTTTGAAAGTTAACACATGTCTTTTCTAACGCACGTGTACTGTTTTGACAAGTGGCAGCAAAAGACCAAAGCACGTGCAGGGCTCAGAAGGGCTGAACCTCAACCGGTAAATAATAACCAAAGTCACCAGGCCGTTCTCTCAGAAGTGCCTGTTAGGCCACCATCGCTCAACTGTCCCTCTGATTACCCGGCCTGCACCTGACCGGCCACCGCAAGACATTAGTCATCTGTAATTTAACAGGAATTGGGGTTACACAGGTGTGTGTCTGTCAAAGTCATCTAACGGGGACACTTGGGACATACACTCACTGTAACACATCCCTTAACCCAGCTGGTCTCCCTTGTCAAATCATGACATCTCAAGGACATCAAGGAACAAATATTCAACATTTGAACTCTCAAAACTAGACCTTTGCCTATCCTGTGTGAGAATCACAGTAAACGCCTCATTGATCAAAGGAAGACAAACTCAAGAATTTGAGGGCCTGGGGCTGGAGAGATGGCTTAGTAGTTAAGAGTACTGGCTGCTCTTCCAAATGGCCCAAGTAACTTCTGACACCCACAAGATGGCTCACAACTGTATGTAACCTCAGTCCCAGGGGATCAGAGGCCCCCATAGGGACAAAGCACCTAATGGTGCACAGACACACATGCAGGCAAAACACTCCTACACATACAACAAATAGCTTAAGAGATTTAAAGAATTTGAGAAATTATATGTATTAGAATTTATTCTGAAAAGCATTCATTGGGATTTCCATCATGCTGAGAGTAGAGGTCCACACCTTTAATCCCAGTGCTTGAAAAGGCAAGGCAAGCAGATCTCTGAGTTCAAGGCCAGCCTGATCTACAGAATGAGTTCCAAGACAGCCAGGACCACACAGAGAAACCCTGGTGTGTGTGTGTGTGTGTGTGTGTGTGTGTGTGTGTGTGTGTTTGGGGGGGAGGGGGTCAGAATAAAAATGCCATAATGAAACCTATTATATCATATGGTAACTTATAAAAAAATTTTAAAGTATAATTTTAAATAATGGTTATATCTGGAGAGTTATTCCAAATATTTAAATTTAACTTATTATAAAAAGAGCTCTGTTAATAAACAAACTAGTGGTTTCATTCTATATGACCCTACTGCCACCTAGTGGAAATGCCTGGCTATTACCACACTTGAAAAGTCCCAAAAAGAAGACAAGACTCCCAAATGGGCTGGAGGGGCAGAAAGCAAACATAATCAAACCACAGACATGCAGGAGATCCCACAAGGGAACATTCCTTTCTGTTTTGATCACTTTTGTGTGCCTAGAGCCAAGGAGATTGGCAGAGTACTTTGTTGGTTTTCAGTGACTATTTATTAGCTCACTGACAAGACCCAGGGAAGACATTTAGTCATTCAAAGCAATAGAATTTTATTCAGACAATGGATTATTCAGTACTAAAAGGAAATGAGCTATTAAGCCACAGAAGCAAGGATCAACTTTCAATGCATGTTGCAAAGCGAAAGTAGATTTGAAAGGATTACATACAGTGTGATCCGAATGAATCCCTGTGACATCCTGGAGAAGGCAAGGCCATGGTGGCCAGGACTGAGAGCGAGGAAGGGACGGACAGAACTGGATACATATCACACTCCACTTGTCAAAACCCAGAGAACATGCAACACTGAGTGAATCTTAACACAAACATTAGCTGTTGGGTGATGTGTCACCTGAGTCAGGAGTTGTAACAACTGTACTTAGGGTTAGGACAGTGAGGACAGTTGTGTTTGAGAAGCACAGTGCATATGTTACCTCTTTGTACCTCTATACCCAAAACTAGTCCAAACCACAAAATCCATTTTAAAAGAGATTATACACACACACACACACACACACACACACACACACACGTATACACACACACACACAATGTTTCACTCTGAGTTAAAAGTCCTCTGTGTAAAATCTGCATTTAATGAGAACATCCAAAGCATGATGCTTGCTAGATATGGTGACATATGCCTGAGAGCCAGCATTTATCAGGATAAGAGAAATAGGAGTTTAAGGCCAGCCTGGAGAGAGATGTGCTTCCTACTCATCCAACATTTTGATGGTACTTACCGGGTACCACACACTGTCTTACCCGTTTCACAAACATCAGATCCTTTAATGTACATAACATCTGTGACTGCTACTCCTGGTTGCCAATCTTGATCTTACACCTGGAATGAACTACAATCCAGAAGTGGAGGGCACACTACGAGATTTTTTTTTTTTTTTTTTTTTGCTTGGTTGGAAGTGTGTGGATCCATTTCTATTAGGATTTTTGGTGGAAAGGCACCCCCCTTTTATCTGTATCTTGAGGCAGGAAGACACACCTATAATCCAAGCCACACCTTCTGCTGGAAGCCTATGTAAGGACTTAGAAGAAGGAAGCTTTTGCTCTGTACCTCTTGCTAGCAAGTCGGTTCCTTCACTGGCATTAAAGCCTACTTCTTAAGGATTTGTCTACTAGCAGAGACATCTAGCCTCATGGACTGACAACTCCTGAATTCTTAGACTTTCTGTACCTAGCCTGACATTGTTGGACTAGTGACTGAAGCCTGTAAGACATCCCAATAAACGCCCTTTATACAGAGAGAGATTCATTAAGTTGTTTCTCTAGAGAACCCTAATGCGGCATTCCTCACAGTCCTATGAGAACCACATTTCTGCCCCGTTTACCAGACAGGAACATTCAGACACAGAGACCATAAATGACTTGTCAAGTCACTCAGCACCACATTGTCTACATGAAACTCTGTCAGAAACAAGGCATTAAAAAAAAAAAAAAAAAGAATGTGTACCCACCAGTGGTGTGACTGTCTACAAAACTCAGAAGAGAAAAAAAATTAAATACTATTAGATTAAAAACTCGGGTATTAAAAAAAAAAAAGAAGGCACTATTATTTCTATGTTCAAATAATAAAAATGGAATATGTATTATAAAACACTAGTTTCAGGCTGGAGAGATGGCACAGTGGTTAAGAGCACTGACTGCTCTTCCAAAGAACCTGAGTTCAATTCCCAGCAACCACACGGTGGCTCACAACCATCTGTAATGAGATCAGATGCCCTCTTCTGGTGTGTCTGAAGACAATGACAGTGACATAAAATAAATTAATAAATAAAATTAAAAATAAAAATAAAACACTGGTTTCAGTAATTACTAAAACTGAAATTAATAATGTTTTAATCTGTAGTTCCTATATGAATAAAGATATACAACTGTCCTGTTTAGTCCATGTAACGGTTAATATCATAAACAAGAGAAATGAGAATTACCTAGGAGGGGTTGGAGAGACAGATGATAAGAATACTTCTTACTCTTACAGAGGACCTGAGTTCAAATCCCAGCACCTACATAGTGGTTCACGGTCATCTATAACTCGTTTCAGGGCATGTGATGGCTCCCTGACTCCTGGGAGCACCAAGCATAAACACGGTGGACACACAAAACTTGCAGACAAAAAGTTAGATGAAAAAACTCTAATCCAATCACCCCGGAGCCACACCTCCTGCACGCCTGGAAGAGATTGCCTAAATAAACAACATCTGAGCCAGTGCGCGCCCCCCTGACTGTGCTGACACCATTCCATGGGCTGAAATCCTGGACAGAATCAAAAGGAGAAAGCAAGCTTCGCACCCTGCACATGCGCCAGGTAGAGAACAGACCTACGAAACCAGTTAGCAAGGGAAACCGGAAATTCTGTCTTGGAAACATTTTGAGGAGCCAGCGGCACTTCCTTGAGAAACTACAGTACGGCGAGTGGCGGGAAGAGTGGGTCCAACATCCCCGTTTGACCAATCAACAATCATGCACGTGCCGTGAGCACAGCGCGTGCTTGGGGATCCACGCTCCGGAAGCACAAAGCAGTATTTGAAAGCAGATGCACAAGGCAAACTGAAAGGGCCCCGAAGGCAGGCGGCACAGGACACCCCAAGACCCAGTTCTCAGCACAAAAGAGATGTGTTTGCCCCAGAGGGACAAAGGGCAGGAAATAAGAGGCAAGGACAGGAAATAGGAGGATGAGGGAGAAGGGAAAAGACCGAGGGAGAAAGGATATCTGCCCTACAGAGACAAGGGACTGACTCTGGATAGAAGGGAGACAGATGTGGTCTAGAGACAAATGGTGGTTTTTTAAAAGGGGGAAACCCTGTGCTAGGATGAGGTGTCTGATTTTTATTGGGCTTGTTAATTACTCAAAGGGGGGCTTTGGGGCTTGCTAATTAGGGTGGTCAAAAGCAGGCTTTTGATTGCTGGACTTTAATACTTTGATAGATGGACCTTGATGGTCAGTCTCTGGAGGAAATGGCCAAATAAGGGAACAGACCTTGGAATGTAGCTTTAGGAATGTAATCTAACGGGTTCTAGGAAAACAGAGGGAATGGGGGAAGGGCCTGTCAGAGCCATGTTTGCCATGCTCAGCCCTGCTAGAGCTCTTCACAAACCGAAAATGGGAACGCTCTATAACGCCTCATATATATTTAGAATATTCTAAGCAATCAGCACAGAATTTTGGAGGCTTTTAAATGTGCACAGGCAAATGCATCTATAGCAATGGCAATAACTAGTAGAGGTTATCGGCAACACGGCAAGGCCTCAACGTCCATATTTCTCTTTACTAAAATATGTTAAACAATAAATAAAACAATAACTATAATAAGGGTCACTGTGCCAAACACTTATTGACTAAATCAAAAGAAACATAAAAATACTCCATTTGTACATCAAGCACCTACGGCTGATCTGGTTGTGCTGGAACAGTGAATACATTTAACTTCCCGGCCATTACTACTCCACTGCTATGATTAGGGAGGAAAAATCTGTAAGAGGTTAAATCCTCCTGTCCGTAATATAACCAGCTCTGCAACAGTTATACCTGAAAAAGTGGAATAATGGTTCACATTAATCCCACAAACACTGAGTTATTATACTGTCCTCAGTGCCTGAACTACAAGATTAAGAAAGACATGGCCTGGTTTGTTTGTAATAAAGACAAGGTCAAGTCCAAGTCCCTGATCTTAAAAAGCAAATATTCATGTTAATGTCACATCTCTGTCTAGGGTGGAAAAAATATGCCTTGAAAACTAGGGTCCCTTGAAACAGTCCTGTGTTTACACTCAGGCTAGTGGGCCAGAAAGCAGTCACACTTGAACTATGAATTACTGAGAAGTGTATCTAAAATGCTTAAAGTAACATTAATAAGATTTAAAATGCTACAGCGTTCATCAAGAAATTCCATTTACAATCTTACATGAAAGATCTGCTCCACATAATCTGCTACACAAAGCAAGCTACAACTAGCTACTGTTTCACTGTGCTATTACCAAATGTTAGGTTGATACCCAAGCTCTGGCTAAGGGCCTTCAGGACACAGCAGCTCTGCACTATGCTATGGAAGGCAGACAGTATAGAAAGGCAGAAACCGCCTTGAGGCACCGAGGCTTGGAAGTGATAGAACGCTCTCTTTACAATCTGCAGTTAGGTTATTACCCGTGATAAATTGATAACCATTCATTAACTTTGAGAGCAATAGACAACTGGCAGGCTATTTCATGCCTCAAAGAATTTATGGCAAAAGTGACAGGTGACTTTGAATTCAGAAAATAAAATAGGTTCTTGAAAAATGTTACTTCCATGCACTTGTCTTCTAAGTAAACTTGGAAGCAGATATGGGTGTTTGCTGGTGGTTAAAAATTAAAGATGGTGTTTCTCTGTATCCATAAAAGGCTTAGCGTAAGCACCATCAATCTCTCAACTAAATAAATACTCATGTATATGTTGTCTGTGTGTATAAAATACACATATATACATACATATGTGTGTATATGTATGTATATATGTGTGTGTGTGTGTGTGTGTGTGTGTGTATGTATATGAACCAGTTATTTAAGATACATCCACATCTAGCCCACACTAGATCATAAGATCTAATCCAACATCTACACTAGTGATCTGAATTAACACAGGGCACAATTAATAAGGGACTCACTTCCTCTGCTCCCTGTCACAGGGCTGGTTTGCCCTGAGGTCTTCTCCCTGTGCTTGTTCCCAAGCTGATCTGCATCTACAGCCCATTATTACCTGCTCTTTAGTGGCCACGGTCTTCAGAAGAATGCCTCTCCTGGGTCCCAGTTATTTGCCAGTTTGGCTGCCTTAGTGTCATCTCCATCACTTTTAAAACCTACCAAATTGGCTCCCTAATTCAGATAAATAAAACCGTATTAGGACCAAGCCAGTTGTTTAACTTCCATAAAGAGCAGTCAAGGCTGAGGTCAGTCCAGCCATCTCCTAGGAGCCTGGGATGAATATCCCTCGGGCCACTCCCACTGGAAGGCAAAAAAAAAAAACGTTTTCTCCCCTGATCTACCTGACCACAAGAACTGGAGGCAAACCTTCCCAGCTTCCACCATAACAGGGCTATAAAATGCTTCCATTAAAATATCTGTCACCATTTGCTACGAATGATATCCTCCCCATAAGACTTGCTTTTTATTGGCTTTTGTATTCAAAGAACCCTATCTAGGCTATGCTAGAGGCTGTGTGTTAGCCAAAAGCCAGAGAGACAGAGACAGACAGAGAGACAGACAGAGACAGAGATAGATAGATGGAACAGACAGAGAGAGACAGCGACAGAGGGGGCAGAATTTTGTAGTGGGATCTTAGGAACAATTCTAACAGTAGAAGCTGGGAGGCAGGCTCAGAGATTAGCCAGGCAGATTGCTATCAGGGGTTCTTCATGAAGGTGGGCACAGGTACCCAGCACAGACCTTGCCCATCTCAGGGCTCAGAACGCACCAAGCTCACGTCAGCCTGGCCCTATGCCAGATCACACAGTCCTCAAAAACCACCTCCCTAAGAGACCAAGCTTAAGTTCTTGCTCACTCACTACAACAAAGCCATTATACTTTTCTTTTTAAGATTTATTTATTTTATGTATATGAGTACACTGTAGCTGTCTTCGGACACCCCAGAAGGCGGCATCAGATCCCATTACAGATGGTTGTGAGTCACCATGTGCTCACTGGGAATTGAACTCAGGGACTTCTGGAAGAACAGTCAGTGTTCCTAAGTGCTAAGCCCTACTTCATCATTTCTTACATAGTGCCTGTCTGTCTGTCTATTTTTGAGACAAGGCATCATGGCTAGGCTGGCTTTGAACTGCCTATGAAGCATAGAATGCCTTTACCTCCCAAATTGTGGGACTACAGGTTGGTGCCATATGCCTGGTGCTGGGATCACACCCAGAGCCTCATGCATGCCAGGTAACACTTCACCCCTAAGCTACTTCTTCAGGCCCTTGTGTGAGCTTTTTAAACAACACAATTCATTCCCACACTGCCCATCTCTTGCCACCTCAGGCCACCACTGGCCGTGGTTATCTTTAAAAAAAAAAACCCTCCTCCCTTACTTACGATAGAGTGAGAATTCTCTGCACAGTTTGTATGGCCTTTCCCAGCTGGCTCTTCCTCACAGAATGAGGAGCACATTCTCTTCCCATTCAAGTACTTTTATTAAACTCAAACTGTTTTAGCAGCGGAAATGTCCAACTCATTGTTCCGCACCATGCAGACATGATAACCCTGTAGAAACCAGCCGGATGTCACATCTTAATACTTGACCTTACTCTACCAGACAGACACTTACTGATTCTTTCCAAAACCTGTCTTAAAGGCCCTCCTGTTCTATGGCCGACACCAGCGCAAACATTCCTACGGTGCTTTGCCTAAACTTGAGTTATGTAAGTTAAATACATACATGATTTTGTCACCTACCAGTCTGTGTGTTTCCCAAGGACAGGACCCATATTTCCTGCTCCGGTGCTCTTTTTTTCTGGTTGGGTAAAGAAACGCTCAGAAGATACCAGGCAAAATGAAATGACATTGAAAAGATTATCAAGAGGCCAGGGAGATGGCCTAACAAATACCGGCACTTGCACCAAGCTTAACAAACTGTGAAGGCTGGTTTTCTCCCACAGTTGGACACAGGCCAAGTCATTTCGGAAGAGGGAACCTCTACTGAGAAAATGCCCCACTGCACTGGACTGTGGGCAAGCCTTTGGTGCATTTTCTTAGCTGATGATTGATGCAGGAGTGTCTATCCTACAGGGGTTGGTGTCGCTGGGTGGGCGCTCCTGGAGGGTATGAGAAAGAAACCCAAGCAAGCCATAAGGAGCAAGCCAATCAGCAGCGACCCTGAGCCTCTGCCCAAGCTCATGCCTAAGTTCCCTTAGTGATGGACAGAGATGGAGCATGTGACTGAAGCTCACAGAAGCTGTCCTCTGATATCTGCATATATGCACTGTGATATGTATGCGGGGAGGGGGGGAGGGAGGGATTAGTCGGGCTGGAGAGATGGCCCAGTGGTCAAGAGCACTGACTGTTCTTCTGAAGGTCCTGAGTTCAAATCCCAGCAACCACACGGTGGCTCACAACCATACGCCGTAATGAGATCTGACTCCCTCTTCTGGAATGTCTAAAGACAGCTACAGTGTACTTACATATAATAAATAAATCTTTTAAAAAACAATTAGTCAACTAATGTGGGGTTAAAGGTTATCACCAAGTCCCCAAGTCCAATATACTTTTCCAGAGTGAATCTTGATCAAATTGTAAAACTAACTGATTATATATCAAGAAATACCTTTTTTAATATTTAAAATATAAAAGAATACAAATTATCTTATTTGGTTCCTATATCACAACCAAGATTGTGCTTCTCTACAACTTCAATTTTGCTTACTTATGTTTACACTGGGTAGTAATGCAACATATCTAGAGATATAGTAATGTAAATTTAGACAACATAACTTGGAAAATATCCTTAGGTCCCTATTTCCTAGTAACTTCAACAAATGCCAAGAAAGAAAACCTTAGAGAATCCATTAGTGCTTTAATTAATTTTAAGAGTTTTAATTGGCATATCCTTAGTTTGTGCTGATTTTACAAGTGTTTGAAAACAGTTATTGGATTAAACCTCCCATCTTGTTTATACTCTTAATTAGCTAAGCAAATCCCTTTCTATTCGCCTTCGACAGCACAAAGGAACTTCAAGCCAGCATATCACAATGACCGTAAACTACTAATTAATAAGTATACCTTTAATATGTTTATGGCTTAATACATTTCTACCATACCTCAGTGATTATTAACCAGGTTAGCCCATCGTCAGGCTATTGATTTAACGCCAAGATGACCTGGAGCTCTGTATGTATCTGGAGAAAATATAGGCATGAGGGAGGAGGCACCCATGGTCCCAACTGCTTAGAGAACACGTGCAAGCTCTTGGGTTTATCGTATGTGTCCAAGTGTCATGGGCTAAGAATCCCATCTCATTTTCTTTTCTCTTTTCTTTTCTTTCTTTTTTCTTTTCTTTTTCTTTTTAAACACTTGTTTATTGTCTTTACATGAGTACACCAGACACACCAGAAAAGAGCATCAGATCCCATTACAGATGGTTGTGAGCCACCATGTGGTTGCTGGAAATTGAACTCAGGACTTCTGGAAGAGCAGTCAGTGCTCTTAACCTCTGAGCCATCTCTCCAGCCCCCCTATACCCTCAGATCTCATTTTCAAAAGAAGTTAATCCAAACACTTATTCTGTATCTGAAATGCCAACAGTCTCCATGGGACACTAGGATATTCTTAAAAAGTCGTCTGAGTAGATCATCTAGGCATTGGGCAGGAAAAAATAATTAATGGAGAATGTCACAAAATGCAGATGTGTTATGAGGCCTGGGGGCATGGTTCAATGGCAGGGAATGTGCATGAAGTCCTGAGTTCAATCCCTAGCACTAAACCCACGCCATCCTGCCCCACCCCGAAAAAAAGAATCTGCAGTCCATTGTGAAAACTTAGGACAGAAGGGATTTCAGCAAAATGGCTTCCTAGGGGTACCTGATGAACTTCTTATACAACAAAAGACCAAAGAAAACCAATAGCTACTGTACTGTGTGCTTGAGTAGGAGCCAACAGAGTGAATTAGGAAAGATACTGAAACAGAGAAACGCGGTGGCAATATAAAGAATGGAACTAATCACACAGCACCTATGGCCCCATCTCGAGTGCAACCTTGAACGAGGAAGGACTTCCCTCTGCAGAGAAGACAAGCGGGAGGCCCCAGACATTCCCAGAGAAGTACACGCTATTGTAGCGGCCTATCACTCCTAGACCCTGAACCAGATCTGGTTCCCAGACAATTACAAGGCACGGAGCCAAAAACCTAATGAACAGAGGATACACACAGGACGTACACACAACGAAGCAATACTCAACCCCGGCAAAATAAAGAATGGAGTCCTGTCATTGTGGGCAATGTGGTTGGAACTGGAAGGAATGAGCCAGGCACTGAATCAGACAGCATCTTCTCACTCACGCGAAGAACCTAAAATAATGACCTCACAGAAGTGAAATGCAGAGGTCACTGGACAGGAGGAAGGGTGTGGGGAGAGAACAAGTACCAGACACCAAAATGCAGTGAGATGCAGAAACAAGGTGCTGTTCTACAGCACAGCAGGAAGCCTGTTCTGGAGCAGTGTAGTGTATAAAACAAAGAACTGCAATGAGTTCAAAGCCACAAACTCAAAGAAAGATATGTTTAGGAGGAAAATGTTAACTAGCTAATTTGGTTGGTTACTCTATATTGCACAAAAGTGTCAAACCATTACAATTATTATGTTAAGTTTTTTTGTTTGTTTTTTTTGTTTTGTTTTGTTTTGTTTTTTGAGACAGGGTTTCTCTGTGTAGTCCTGGCTGTCCTGGAATTCACTCTGTAGACCAGGCTGGCCTCGAACTCAGAAATCTACCTGCCTCTGCCTCCCAAGTGCTGGGATTACAGGCGTGCGCTACCACGCCCGGCTATGTTAAGTTATTTTCATTACAAAATGTAGCCTGGAAAAACAAAAACAAAAACAAAAGGTCACAATTAAGGAACAATTCCAGAATAACAAAGTTCCTACAATGTGTGACATCAGAATAGATTTAGACCTGAAGAAAGGAAACAGTCAATAGATAAAGACTATGGTGTAAGGCTGGGGGTTTGCTCAGTAGGACAATGCTCGCCTAGCATGCTTGAGGCCCTGGGATTGATTCCGTTGCTGCCACTCCACAAAAACCATCCACCAAAATTTTGGTGGCACAAACTTAGATAATTCCAGCACTTAGAAAGCTGGGGGAGGAGGATTGTTGTAAGGCCAGTCTAAGGTAAAAGGCAAATGCCAGGCAAGGTGAGGCTATATAGCCAGACCCTGGAGAGGAAGAGAGGAAAAACAGCAGGGCACGGAGGGGAAACAAAAGATCCTTGTTCTGAGAAAACAGAAGCCGAGGGGCTGGGAAGATGCTCAATGGGTAAAGTGCTGACCATGAAAACCTGGATTTTCAGGCCCTCATAAAAAGTTGGAGGTGGTGCCACACACTTGTAGTGCTGGGGACTCAGGAGGCTTCCCTAGCACTCACTGGCCCCACCTACCTGGAGGCTGCCAGGTCCCAGTGAGAGATCCTATCTCAAGAAAAACAAGGACAGTGATCGAGGGGAAACATCCAAGGCTGACCAGTTGACCTCTGGCCCCTGCATACATTCCTGTGTAGACATATGCGTATGTGTGTGTGTGTGAGCATGCGCACACACACAGGAACATATACCTCAGTCTACCCACAAGGAAAGAAGAATCAGGGAGAGAGGCGGAAAGACAAAGGGAATGAGCTGAGCACTGTTGTTTAAGACTGTAATTCCAGTACTTTGGAGGTTAAGGCAAAAAGAGGAGTTCAAGGCCAGCCTCACCTACATAGCAAGTTCAATGCCAGCCTCTCCTATATAACACATTCAGGGCCAGCCTCACCTTACATAGCAAGTTCAGTGAACTTCTCCTAGATAGGAAGTTCAAGGACAACCTCTCCTACTCAGGAAATGCAAGGCCAACCTGGGCAATGTAATATCCTTTAAAAAAAATACAAAAAGGAAGGAATAGAAGAATATTATATATGCATATCGCATATTACATATGCAGCCTAGCTTTAAAGTGGTTCAATAAATGTATGTGTGTATAAATAAAGAGCAACTACAATGATGAAGCTTACATGGGACATGTTACTTTTGCTAAATTTGGATAAAGGGCATAGGAAACTTCTCTGTACTCTCAACTTTCCTGTAACTTTGAGATTATACCAAAATAAAACTTCTTTAAAAAAAAAAAAGTGTAACCAATTAGGAAGCATACTTAAAGAAGAGAATGCATTCACAATGAGCCTTTAATTTCAACTATAATTAGCAAACTAACAAAAATATACTTTGCAATGAAAAGATCTAAAAGTTAATGTGATATAAAGCGCAGATAAATATTTTATGAGTTATTAAAGCTTACTGGAGCGCAGCAATTACACTCTGGTGCTGTTTACTGTTCTGCTCGGATTTCATCCTGGGCCCATCAGGGAGCCCCTGAGTAAGATTAAAACAGTGTGTCTCTTATCTATAAATAGACTGTTAGAGCCAAATCGAGAGAAGTTCTATAAATATGAAGGAAGCGTGTTCCTTAAATCAACTAGATTAAGAACTGCAGAGGTATCAAATTTGGCTGCTAGACTGTAAGAGCTCATTAGCAAAGCACAAATCAGCTACAGGAGGTAGGACAGCTGACCCAGTCTTGAGTCACAAAACCTGAAGATATGTGATGTCATGATGCTCTGATGATTCCACAGTTCCAAAACACCTGACTCTAGTTTGCCAGTGATTCCCATAATTTTTAAGTGTGGGGAAGGATAGGAGACACATTCAAGACGGGGTTTCTCTGTGTAGCCCTGGCTGTCCTGGAGCTCGCTCTGTAGATCAGACTGGCCTCAAACTCACAGAGATCCACCTGCCTCTGCCTCCCAAGTGCTGGGATTAAAAGTGTGCACCACCGCCTCCCAGCTAAATTTGTTTTAGAATGGGACAAACACAAACCAAAGGTCAATTGCCCAGCACTGCACCACAAGTCACAAAAGTTCTCAGACCGCTCCTTGGTCTTGATTAACATTACTCCTGCTGTGATGAAACTCCACAAGCAAAAGTAGGCTGGGGAGGAAAGGGTTTCTGTTTCACTCACAGCTCCATTTAATTTAACCCTTCATCCAAGGAATTCTGCACAGCAAATCAAGCAGGGCAGGACCCTGGAGGCAGAAGCTGATACCAAGGCCACAGAGGGGCTCTACTCGCCAACTCGTTCACCAGGGCCTGCTCAGCCCGCTTTCTTATAGAACCCAGGACCACCAGCCCAGGGATGGCTCCACCCACATCAATAATCAGAGGCTCTTGACTTTATGAAAAATATTCCACAAGTAAACGCACAGCACATTCTTCAACATTTACACACAGCAGGGCAGGAAGGCAGCTCCCAAGTCATCAGTTCTTCTCTGTGTTAGCCGGTTTCACATTAACTCTAACAGCGTATTTCCCCAAATTATTATACAAAGAGTAAAGGGGTTGTTTTGGCTCATAGTTGCAGAGGTTCAAGTCCTAGGTCAAGCACACCAATCCCAATGAGCCTGCTGACACATTAGCCTATCATGGCAGGAGCAAATGGCAGAAAAAAAACCACGTACCTACTAAGCAAAGGAAGTCCCTTTGGGGGCTGACCCTCAGTGACCTAAAGACCTCCCATCCTACCTGCCCTCACTACAGGTTCCACCATCTCCCAGGGACACCATCCCGGGGACCAAGTCTCTAACACATGGGCCCTCAGTGATATTTAAGACCCAAACTATAACTCTGCTACTGTCAGATGAGAAGCGGCTTTCTATACAGTCAGATCCTTACAGGTTTAAAAAATAAATTAAAAAGCTTCAAACATCCACTCCGCCTCCACCGTGTACACTCCTAGCCCCAGCTCAAACCAACACACAGAACAGTGTAAGCAGAATGCTCAGTTTCTGAACTGCAGGTTACAATGTGGCCAGTTATCCCTTGACACGCTCAGGGGAGTCTCTTTATGTAACAATGAGAAGGCAAGGGAAGAGGTCCCAGATGACTCCTTCAGCTACAAAATTACTTAAATTCAAGGCACCTATGGAGACATCTGCCAGCTCAGAGAAACAACAAGTCCAAGGCTGTACTCCCGACTCAGCAGGGAGTTAGGAGAGGCACAGCTAGTATGAGAGAAATAGACGTTGAAGCCAGAGGACACCAAGACAGCGAAGCAGTACACAGGAGAAAACCGGGCAGTTCAAGAGAAGAGAGGCATCAACCACGAGGGACACAGAAACCAAAGCCACAGGAGCCAGGCTGTTAGCTACATCCAAAAGACACACAAAAGCAAATGTGAACTGGAAAAGCACTCTGGGATGTCTATATGTCTGTATGACCCCCTACATCCCAGTCCTAGACAAACACCCCGAAAAAAATCAAAGGATGTCCACAACAAAGCTTATATGTGACTGTTCATAACAATAACATTCACAAAAACCACATCGGGAGGCATAAAGGGAGCCACCGGACAGACATCTAGTTCCACATGCATAAAATAGCTGAGAAAGACAAATTCATGGAGACAGAAAACAGAGTAGAAATTACCAGGAGCTGGGGCGAAGGGAAGAGGAGGAGTTACTGTCTATCAATTATAGATCAGAATATATTGTATGGATTTTCAATAAAAATAAATAAATAATTTGGTAAAAAAAAAAAAAAAAAAACAGACAGCTATTTTTTTGATGTTCAAGATGATGAAAGGTTTGAAACCGGAACGCAGACAGGGGCAGGATGCTAGATGCAATTAATGTTGCTGAACTGCACACTTGAAACAAGCAAAACAGCACACTTTAGGCTATTTCAGTACAAAAAAAAAAATTTAAAGAAAAGTAAGTTAAAATAGAGGGAACCTAAGAAAATGGAGGATAGATATCAAGAGTAGGAAGTGGTTTGCAGTTACCATGGTAACAACTCCTGTAACCTGGAGGATGAGCAGTGAGGGTGGAAAGAAGGGTGTTGATCTCGCTAAGTCTGAGATGTAGAACCAAGAGGTCAGGCTGACAGTCGAGTAGGCAGGATTGAAGGAAAGATGGTAAGGACTTCTGGGTAGGGGACTCGCAGAGCACAGTCCTAAAGCCCCCTCCCCCCCCCCACCAGGTAGCAGTGCTAGGCAGGGTTTATCTGTGATCAGGAATGCAAGACAGTGGTACAATCATCCCAAAATGGTGATTTCCCAGCTAGGTAATGCCAAGACAAGCATGGTCTGCACTATAAACAGACAAAGCTTTCTCTGGAATCTATTTAGAACACAAGGATGCATTATTACTCCCTAACATGACACAAACCACCCAAGGAAATGTTTTCATGTAAGACTGAGCCCCAAATAGATGGCGCCTAGACCTCCCCAGTCTAGGAGAAAGGGTCATACTAAAGGATGACATGGAGATGCGATCTGAGACACATCGATATGGGGAAAGTCAAGGGCAAAGAGGGGAATTTTGTCAGTAACAGAAGACACAGTGGGAATCCACAGAGTAGAAACCTGGGCCAGCGGTGGTAGCTACACCTCACTGTGCATACACGAGACTGCTCACTTCAGCATGGTCAACTTTGTTATATAAATTCCACCCTAATGGAAAAAAAATTTAATAAATTAATCAACCTTAACACATCATCCCTTAATTGGACCCACCAGATGTGAAGAAGCAAACAAACAAAAAAAGTCATATTTAAGAGACATTTACGCACTGAGTAGACATTCTCTGGTACTACGGAACTGCTTTTGCTAAGCACCATGACACATACCCATAATCCCAGTGACAGCAAGGACAGATGGGTCCTTACAAAGGATTCTACCTCGAGCCTGGTGTGTTGGTACATGCCTTTAATGAGGCAGAGGCAGGTAGATCTCTGAGTTCAAAGCCAGCCTGGTCTACAAAATGAGTTCCAGGGCAGCCAGGGCTACACAGAGAAACCCTGTCTCAAAAAATAAACAAGCGGGCAAACCAAAAGCACTTTATCTTATGAAGGTATACTTTTCTCCTAGGCTGTAAAGAGCAGCCAGCACGCACGTTATAAATGCCCGAGCACATACACACTGTTGTTAACAGTCTGCTTGTTCTGAGCCAATGCTCTCCCGCCCAGATGCCCCTAGAAGCATAAAGTTTGATACCAGCAGACACTGCTTCCACTCAGCAATGCAGGCAGTGCCCATCCCAGTCAGACGAAGAATGGCTGAAGGCAAGAGATGAAGACATTACAAGCCTCAGAACATGGCTGACTGGCCACCAAGCCGTATACACACATGGAACTCTAGAGTGACCAGTGGCACCCTGCCTCTGTCCAGCTGGCTGCAGAGCAGAGGTAAGGCGGTTTCTCCAGTGCCGGTTCCCTGAAAGAAATACAGTCTACTCAGCTCCTAGCTCTGCCCATTGATGGCAGTGACAACAGGCAACACCAGCTCCAGGGTTCCAGTCATAGCAGTTCCTGGGAGGCTGAGGCAGGAGGATCAGGAGTTCTAGACCAGACTTCTCCACACAGTCAGTTCCAGGACAGCATGGGCTACATGAGCCTCCGTCTCAAAAACTGGTAGGTGGGTAGGTAGGTAACAGATGAAGTTAACCTCTGACCCATACACACACACACACACACACACACACACACACACACACACACACATGCATACATACACACACCACACAAATGAAACCAAGTTGTTCCAGGGCTTTGTGGGCATAATAACTTGAAGTCCCAAGAAATAAAAGCAACATACCTCTCAGCAGAGCATCAAACCACAGAATCGGATGGACCAAGGAACCACTGAGGGTCCCAAGAGTTTCTAATCACAAGCAGATAACCCCATTTTTGCTTTCTTCTGACATACACTGCTACTGCCTGTACCATAAAGTCCTGCAGATTCTCAAAGATTTTACTCTTCAGATAACAAACTTAATTTTTGATTGTACCCAGATGAATCTGTTTTCTTTAAGTTACCAAGGTTAATGTGATGAAAGGAGGTTTTTGCTCTGATGATATGGACATCTCTCCTGATTACGTGAACATTAAGCCACATGATGAACTGTTGGCAAGTGCTTAGAATCTAGTTTGCTCATGAAACATTCACATTAATTCAAGCAGAGCATTAAAGAACGTTACATAATGAGTCACGGTAAAACGGCAAAGAAGCCAGGTGTAGAGGCTCTTGCCTGTAATCCCAGCTCCCACGAGGTACAGCCAAAACGGTAAGGAGCTTCAGACAAGTATTGGCTATGCGGCCAAATGGAGGCCAGCCTGAGCTATATGAGATCTTGTCTGACTAAGTAATAAAGAGATGAAGTGAGGAGGCAGCTAAGAGAACCACTAAGGGGTCCGGGAGATGTGTATGTGGGTAAAGTGTGTGTGCGGGACACACCCGCAGCAACCTGAGCGAACAGTCCCAGCATCTACGCAAAAAGAACAGACATAGACACAAACACACACATTCATGCCAAACACACTCACAAACACACACACACTCGTGCACACACATACTCATGGACTCATACTCAAGAGAACACCCATGCACAGACACAAGCTCCCCTCACCTGAAGGTCTTTTTATGGGGCAGGGAGATGCATGATAGCATAATTATATTTTCTGATACAACGTGTCCCGCGAAGCTTTCTTACAGAACATGGTACAAATAAGATGACATTGTACAGGAAAAAACTCAGCTGAACTAACACTGCGTGGTAAACATGATAATTGGTATCTCTCTCTCTTTTCTCTTTTACTCTACTTGAAGCCGTTTTAATAAAAAAAGGAAGGTAACCTCAACGCAACCCAAGTAATTTTCCTAGTTTCAGATAACAATGCACATTTTTAAATGCATCATTATTTATTCATACTTTTAACAGATGTCAGTCAGAAGAAGTGTGTGGGAAAAAACACGTAATTTCAACATGAATAGGAATAACCACACCTTACCTGGGAGGGATTTAAAAGCAAAATCTTGTCTGTACATTTTTTCCAATCCCTAGAACTCTTAGTTCTCATAGTAATGTTGTACTGTCACCAAATGCAGAATTACTATTCACATATGAGACATTTCTGCAGAAACAGGAAGATAGCAGGGGCTGAACTCAAGGACAATTTGCTATTTGATTTGGGCAAATTAAAATCCTTCCAGTCTTTAGTTTCGTAATGAATAAAATATGACTTATATCAAAAAATTTTGTTAGAAAAATTCTAAATTAAATGATTAAATGAGATCATGAAAAGCCAGTGGTATGTGGTCAGACACACAGCAAGCCAGACACACACACAGCAGGTCAGACACACACAGAATGGTCATTACCTCACACCTGCTGTGACTGTCACTATTTGTGTTTGCTGGTGGTCTTAGGGAACCCCTGTGAAGGGTCATTCAACCTCCTAGACAGACGAATGGGTAGGCAGGCGGAAAGACAGAGAGAAGGAAGATGAGGAGGGAGGAGGGAGAGGAAAGAAATGAATGTGCTTATCAATACATAATCTATCTTAGGCTTTGCCTTCAGGGCTGGACATTATCCTATAACGTAGCTGTTTTCATTACCGTCAACCCATTTTACCACTGAGAAAAAAGGGTATACTCCTAATTTATCACATTTATAAAGAGATGGTGTAATGGAAGCATTAACCAGAATCCCATCTTAATGTCCCTCGACACACAGGACTTTATGAACCAGCCCTCAAGAATGGATGGCAGAGAGCCAGCAAGATGGCTCAGTGGATAAAGGTGCTTGCCACTAAATCTAACGACACGAGTTCAATTCCCGGGATCCACCTCAGAGAGAACTGAATCCCACATGTTGTCCTCTGACCCCCAAATGCATGCAGTAGCATGAATGCATGCTTGCATGAATGCATTAAATTAGTAAGTGTAACTTCTTAAAGTTAATTTTGTAAAAATGTAAAGAGTCAGTCATTGTGGAGCATGGGTGGACCTCTGTGAGATCAGGACCAGGATGGTCTACAGAGAGCATTCCAGGCCAGCTAGGGCTACACAGTGAGACTCTGTCTTTTAAAAAAATTTTTTTCAAAACTAATAGATGGTAATCTGAATGTGATGGTAGACTGTTAAGGCAAAAGGATCATGACTTCAGGTCAAGATGACCAACCTCGAAAAAGTGTCTCAAAAGGCTGGGTAATATCGGATTCACAACCCAATGGACACTGTCAGTGATGCTGAGCTGTAACTATGGTAATTCAAGAAGTTTCCAATCAAAGGGGAACCAAAAGCACTTAATTCTAATCCTTGAATTAACTGATCCCTCACCTCTGAAACAGCCTGGGGTGAGCATGTCACATGTATATAACAATTTGGCACAGCATGAACTTTGACCCTCACTGCAATCCCACTGCATAGGTAGAAATATCTCATTTTATGAATGACAATGAACACTGGCCCATGCCAGGTCACATTGCTAGCAAGCAGAAGTACTCAGAGGAAGGTTGTCCTGTTCCAAATACAGTGTCTGTCGATGCCTTGTTCCTCATGGAACTTGAGCGCATGCGTGAATGCTGTCCTGCATCTCTGGCACCCCCAATCAAAGAATTGAGTGTAATCCCAGCGCTCACAGCCTGAGGCAAGGGGACTACCATAAAATCAAGGCCGGCCTAAGATATACAGTCCTAGGCCTGCCCAGTTTAATCTGTCTCAGGGGTTCTCAGCACTCATTTTTTCTCTTTGACCCCTCATGGTGTGGTGACCCCCCCAAACATAAAATTATTTTCATTACAACCTCATAACTTTAATTTTGCTACTATCATGAACAGTAAGTACCTGTAAGTATTTGTGTTTTCTGATGGTCTGAGCTGACCCCTATGAAAGGCTCATTCAACCTCCCAGACGGAGAAAGGAAGATGGAGGGAGGGAGGAGGGAGAGGAAAGAAATGAACATAAGGAAACACACTAGCCACTGGACCTAAATGGAAGGCAGAGAACCTCCCAGATCACAATAAACAAAAGTCCGTACCAAAAGCCAGTGGTGGCGCACACGTTTAATCCCTAGCGCTCCAAGAGGCAGAGGCAGGTGGATCTTTGTGAGTTCTGGGCCAGCCTGGTCTACAGAGCAAATTCCAGGATAGCCAGGGATTCACAGAGAAACCCTGTCGAAATAAACAAATGCATCCTTTGAAATAAGCAAGAATACACTACACAATGAAAGATAAAATACTTAGTGCATGAGAATGGAGAAGCACCAATAATCAACAGAGGTGGGACAGCTGAAGAATTTGTTCCCAGAAAGAACAAGGAAAAGAACAGGAAATACCCTCCCTACAAGTACTTCCGGGAGGTGTGGCTCCACCCCACCCCCAACAGGCAGGGCTGTGTCCACTCACCTCTCACTTAACATCACTGGACGCAGCAGCCAAATGGTTCCCAGGCCTTGCAAGGACTCTAAGGACTCCACCTCCCACAAGCACCTTGCTCATTAAAGTCTACTCATTAAAAGTTGGGTTACAAATTAAAATCAAATCCACTTATTTGATCTGCGACTGTAAAAATTAATCATTGAAGGTCGTTATTACATGAATCATATCATTCAAAATAGGCCTGGGGGTTTTAAAACAGTTTTATAAAAGTATTCGTCGGCATGACCTGAATATCCCTGCTGAAACAGGAGAGACTTTACCGTCATCCAGCGTGACAGAGGCCAAGCTCAAGAGCTTCAGCTGAGAACAGGAGAAGTGAGACTTGCTGTGGAACTCCGAGGTCGGCTGAGGAAAAGCAGCAGAGCCTGTGAACAAGATGTTACGCCTCACATTTCTTTATTTCAGCGCTTATGTGGAAGTCAGAGGACAGCCGGTGGGAGTCTGTTTTCTTCTACCTGTGGGCCCTGGAACTGAACTCAGGTCAAAAGACTTGGCAGCAAGCCCCTTTCTCCACTCAGCCGTCTCACCGACCCCAGCAATAGATTGAGAGAAGTCGGAAAAATGAAGGCAGGAAAGTGTCCAAGTATTTAGCTTCAAAGGATTCTCTAGGAAACTGCAAACTTTGGCCACTGAGGTGTTTGCTGAGCCTGAATCTCTGGGAATACACAGAGAACTGAGACGACGTCTCTACCTCAGGAGGCCAAATGCAAAGATCAAATAACGAGCATGGCCTAACCGAGTCTATCATTAGTCTCTCATCACTGTGGCAGACACCTGACAGAAGGTCCTGTCCACCTTAGGGGCAGCACCGAGGCAGGAGGGACTCAGTTCACGACGGTGGGGCACTCGGAATAGTTGTCCACATTTTGGAAGCAACAACAGACTAGGAAACAGGGCCAGGGCCCAACTTTGATGGAAATGGTCAACACAGTCAGGGGGCTCAGCCTAAGGTATGTATCTGGTTGATCCCGGCACTTGGGAGGCAGAGGCAGGCGGATTTCTGAGTTCAAGGCCAACCTGGTCTACAGAGTGAGTTCCAGGACTATGCAGAGAAACCCTATCTCGAAAAACCAAAAAAAAAAAAAAAGAGAGAGAGAACCAACTCCACAAACTTCCCTCAGACATTAACATGTAGGCTGCTGTGTGCACACACACATAAGTAAACAAATGAATAAACAAATAAGTGACAATTTCCAAACTAAATAAAACCAGGTGGAGACGGGCCCGCCAGATGGCTTGGCACTTAACAGAGCTTTTGGACCCTGACATTCCGGGTTCAAGTTCCAGGTCAGTGGAAGAAGAAATACACTCTCCTGGAAGTTGTGTTTGACCTCTACAGGTGTTCTGTGTCACAGATGTGCCCAAAGTGGGGGGTCGAGGGGAGCTGAGAGGAAGACACAGAGGAGAGGCTCACACCGCTAGGGATCTTGGCGTGGAGATCTCAAGGTACAGCAGCCAGGAAAGCTTAGGTCCAGGCAAGGAAGTGCATGCCTTCAATCCCAGGAGACTGAGGCAAGCAGATCTCAGAGTTCAAGGTCAGCCTGGGACAAAGCAAGTCCCAGATCCAGGCGTGGTGGCACACACCTTTAATACAGGCCACGCCTTCTGCTGGAGGCCTACATGAGGACCTTGGAAGAAGGAAGATTCACTCTTCTTCACTGCTTGCACTAACTCGCCAGCACAGCTGTTGGAACCTCCGTCTACAGAAGACCAGCGGAAACAACTTACCTCGTGGACTGAGCAACTACTAGATCCTTGGACTTCCCATCCACAGCTGCCCATTGTTGGGGGGAGTTGGACTACAGACTGTAAGTCATGACAATAACTTTCCTTAATATATAGAGATATTCCATAAGTTCTGTAACTCTAGAGAATACTAATACACACACACACACGTAATTTTTTAATAAAATATTTAAGACAAAATAGCCACTGTATTTACCAAGTAACAGAAACCAGAACTCTGTTGAAACAAAGTCTTATCTCGCTATGTACCCTAAGCTGACTAGAGCTGGCAATCCTCCTGCCTCTGCCTCACAGGCGCTGGAATTACAGATGTGCATGCACTATGTCTGCCACGGGCAGGAATTTCCAGCTTGGTTTATTTAAACACAAGCAAGGGGCAAGGGCTGTTCTGTATTAGCAAAATCTGCACGCAGACCTGCGCTCTAAGATCCTCAGGGGAGGAAATTAAGAACGAGGCTGCTCACCCAGGTGCAGCCGGGCAGCCTGTGTCAGGAGATGGATTCCTCGGTATTTCTCCTGCCTGCTGTTCCCATGTTGCCACCTTGTGGATTGGCACTGTAAGGTGTCCCTTTGAACAGGAAGCAATTTCTAGGTAGCTCTGTGAATCAAGGCAGAAAGATGATGGAGGCAGTGAAAAAGCCCAAACCCAAGGGCTCGGTCCCAGCCTTTCCCTTAGTGGAGTTAGAAGGACATTCATGACTGTCTTGGAATAGGTAAATCCTGTTTTTAATTTAATTTACCTATTGTATATGTGTGTTTAGTCTGCATATATGTGTGTGCATCACACACATGCATATAGGAAAGTCAGAAGAGGGTTCAGATCACTCGGGAATGCACTTATAGACAGTTGTGAGCCACTTGGTGGGTGATGAGAATCAGACTTGCAAGAGCAAAGGTGCTTTTAATGGCCGAGCCATCTTTCCAGCCTCATGGAATTATAATGGGTGAAATGGTAACACTTATGTTCCTTTACGTCACTTTGAGTGAGTGGATAGTAGTGCATTTGAATTACACCTGAACAAGGCTGTCGTTTGTTTTGTTTTAAGATGGGAACAAGGTGGCCATAGCAGCAGCAAACACGTTAATGGTCTAAAGAACTGTAGTCAGTAAACCTAGGACACGGCTCAGTTGGGAGAGCACATGCCTGCCTTGACTGGGACAGGGGGGCTATCGAACTTTTTGTTTGTTTGTTTGTTTGTTTGTTTGTTTTTAGTGTTAGAAATCATTGACCCCCTCCATTTCAAATATCCTTATTTTCTCATTTCAAAATAAATTAAATGAAGACTCAGCTTATATCATGTACCTGATTCATCTACAGTAAAAGTTAGGAAAACAAACCAGAAGAAAAGAGACTACCAGTTTTTGCAAAGACTTCTAGTGCCTCCGTCTCCATAGGCGTGCTCCTCAGCAGGGCTCTTTCTGATGCCTAAACTACTACCTGGTAATCTCACCCACACCTCCACACCAGGCTCCAGTTCCTGTCTTCTTCACCATCTAATCCAGATACCCTGTGAACTCCTTCCACCAGAGCTTGCTGTTTGCCAGCCCATTAGCCCCGCCCCTCTCCCAGCCCCGCCCCTCTCCCAGCCCCACCCCTCTCCCAGCCCCGCCCCTCTCCTAGCCCCACCTCCTGCGCTTCAAAGTCAGCTTATGTAACCTTGGAGTCTTTACACATCTTCCTGATGACAACATTCATACAAATCTGCACTAATCTGCTATCCTTCTGCACACCTCACACTTTCACTCAAAAAATCTTTAGGAAAGCCACAGGGTGCTGCAGTCTGCGGTCCCAGCACTCGGGAGGGGGAGGCAGGAAGATGAGAGTCATCCTCATCTACCGAGTGAGCTGAGGCCAGCTTGGGCCCTGTTTAGAAAAACTAAAGCAGGTCTGGCAAGAGGGCCGAAACGGAAAAGGATCCTGCCACGAAGCCTGAGGTCCTGAGTTTGACCATACATGGTAGAAGAGAACCATCTTCGGTAAGTGGTCCTCAGACCCCCACCAGCGCTGCGGCACACACACACAATGTGACTGTTTGAATGAGAATTGCCTCTCTAGACTCGTGTGCTTGAATATTCGATCCCCAGTTGGTGGAACCCTTCGGGAAAGATTAAGTCGTGTGGTCTCAGTGATTACAAGCACTGACTGCTCTTCCAGGGGTCCTGAGTTCAAATCCCAGCAACCACATGGTGGCTCACAACCATCTGTGATGGGATCTGACGCCCTCTTCTGGTGTGTCTAAAGAGAGCTACAGCGTATTCACAAACACATAAAATAAATAAATCGTTTAAAAAAAAAAAAACTGTGGCTTTCTTGGAAGAGCTGTGTCAATGGGGGCGACTTTGATCCTGTTTGTGGATCAGGATGAGAGCTCTCAGCTGCTGTTCTAGCACCAAAACTCTTTGCCTATTGGTACACTCCCTGTTGGGATGGTGTTCTGTCCCTCTGGGACCATGAGCCCCAAGTAAACCCTTCCTTCTATAAGGTGCCTTGGTTGTGGTGGTTTGTCACAGCAAGAGAAAACTAACTCATTGATACAATTATAATGGGAAATTATAAAGAAATAATAAATGTACTTTTAAAGGAAAAAATAAATGAAAGAAATAAATAAAATGCCTGCATAGTAAAATTCTATCTCAAAACAAACAAAACACAAAAACAGGGAGTGGTAGGATGGCCCAATGGGTAATGAACGGCACTTGCCTCCTACCTTACTACCCAAGATCAATCCCCAAAACACTCAAAGTGGGAGAGGTAAAAAAAAAAAAATTGCAGTGATAAATTTCATGGTAAAGAGATAGGCAAGAAAAAGTATTTCCCCCAGATCCCACCAGCTTCAAATATGACAGACTATTAAACATTTTTTGTGACTTTAATCCTGAAAACATGACCACTGTTAATAATGCTGCTCTATCACAAAACCCACTATGTCCTTTCCTCAGAATGACATGTTGTTTTTTTGTTTTGGGGGTTTGGAGATTCTTTTGCTTTTTTGTTTTAAATTACGAACTTTTGTTGTGTGTGTATGGTGCTGGGGACTGAATCCAAGGATCCTGCATACTAACCATCTGTTCTACCCAAGCCAGACCCACCAATAAGCTGGGAGGGCAGCTATTGTTGTCCTTCCGTTTGGTGGGGGAGGGAGGTGCCCACATACTTTCAGCGATCTTTCTGCCTCAGCATCCCAAGAGCCTCCATGCCAGGCTCTGTTCATACATTTTAACAGCTGAAAACTGAAACTGCTTTTCTGGAAGGTGTGTGTGCTTTTCCTCCTACTATCCACCAGAGGGAGCTCTGCCTCCATTAAAATGAAGGTGGTAACGGGCAATCATCTAAATTTTGATGTGCACAATCTTTAGATGTGAGATATGTGAGTTATGTATGAAAATCAAATCATAGTCTTCAAATATTCCCAGAGAAAGTAGATATCAAATAACTAGGTTGCTAAGAACTTTAAAGGTGCAGAAATCAGCTCTCCTTGGTTTAATGTGCAAACAGGTTACACGGCCATCTTGAAATCCCATGCAGACCATGTATATTCTGATTCAGTGTATGTTAGAACCTGAAATGGCACACGGCTGACAAGCTCCCTGCTGGTGCTGATGCTGATGCTGGTGCTGATGCTGGTGCTGATGCTGATGCTGCTACCTACCGACCATCAGCTGGAGCGTCAAGAACTGAATTACAAGCACAATGAGTTTCCAGCTAACTCATATGTAATCCTCGGGAACTGACTGTAAGCGAGGGTGTGAACATTTGGGGAGATGTCCGCACAGCACTGCATTCTGCATCCTTAAATTCCTCAGCCAGTGTCTCTGAAGAAGTTGTTTTCCTTGCCCCATAAAACCTGTAAGAGCCTCCTGTGGGCAGGAGCTGGGTGGCCCTCCTCAGGCACTGCCCTCCCCACCGCCCAGTGCTTCCACTTGGATGCCCATACTCCTCAGAAGGCCCCAAAGGTCAAACACGTGAATCATGAGGAGGAGGAGCCTGACAGACTGTGGGCGGGGCTCCAGGGTAGAGCACTTTCCTGCGTGCACCAATTCTGATGCCACCCCCAACATACTAAAAAGAAAAGGGGAGAGGGTGCAAGATTTAGTCAACTTGTATCAACAGTCTCGGGGTGACTCGTATGGAAATGAACCCAAAGAGCGTCAGATTACACTGAGAGGAGGGAAGCACTGGCGAAGTTGCAGTCACTGAAATGCTTACACAGGTAGGTTGATTTGAGCAGCAGGACGCAGAAAACATTCTGTGGTGGAACAAACTTTTAATCCGGATACTGTGAAGGCAAAGCTATGAGGAGCCCTGCGGCTAGGTGAGCCAGGACAGCCTACTTGAGACCCTGTCTCACAGGAAGTGGGCAGGGTCACTAAGGATAACCCTAAAGACTGCCTATGGCCTGCACATGTCTACACACACATGACAACACATATACACCCTCACATGACAGCATACAAACACACACACACACACATATGTACACACACTTTTAAAAATTAAAACTGTACTTAATGTACTTACAACCCATCAGACTAGCAAAAAATTTCAAGGCTGGACAATTATTCAGACAGAAAAGCAAAGGGCAAAGGCAACCTGGACACACGCGCACTTGGGAGAGCACTGTCCTTCTCCTCAGGCCTGGCTCCTTCAACGGCCATGCTTCCATCTCCAGTCACACTGCCTCACTGTCAGTGAAACAGCTAAGCCAGTAAAGGCACTTGCCACCACGCCAGAAATCTGGATTTGATCTCCAAAACCCACATGGTAGAACAAGAAAATGACTCCCACAAGCTGACCTCTGACCTCCATGGCATGTGTGCATACAAACAAAATATATGATTGGTTAAACTGCTTCTCGGTAAACAACTTTTCTTCCTCATACCGACTCATCTTGAACATCCCTTCCACAGCCATCAAGAGTTTCTGCCCCCCCTCCCCCCTCCCCTCCTCCCCCCCCTCTCCAGTATTCATTTACTTTGATTCGTCGTCAGTGGGTGTTTTGCCTGCATGTATGTCCATGTACCACCACGTGTGCACCTAGTGCCCACAGAGGTCAGAAGTGGGCATGTGGTCTCCTGGATCTGGAGTTACAGATGGTGTGAGCCACAATGTGGGTGCTGGGAACTGAACCCCGTCCTCAGTGAGAGCAGCTGAGCTATAAACTCCCCACTTTTAACCTCTTGTATACCATAACAGATATACCATTAATAGATATATCAGTGGTTACAAAGTTACTTTACGGTTTACCTTATTTCATCTGTGTGTGTGTGTGTGTGTGTGTGTGTGTGTGTACACATATATGTGTGGGAGTCGGAAGAAAACATACAGGAGTGAGTTCTGCACATCTTTTGTGAGTTACAGGGATTAACCTAAGGTTACCCAGAGTCTCAGCAGCAAGGCCCTACCCACCCAGCCATCTCACCAAACCCCATCATTTTTATCCAGCATACTTGCTGTTATGTAGTCTCCATACCAGGGCCACACACGACTTCCCTTTTTCGGAGTCCTCAGCCAGAAATCCTTCTTGGATTCACCCTTTCATGTTTCATGGTTGGGTTGGGTTTTTACAGTCATCCTACAGAAGCATTTCTATGGTTTGAGATCCTCTATTCCAGATTCCCACCTACAATGACCCTTTGAACCTTCCTATGTTCCTCTCTATCAAGTACCAAGCAGGTGTAGGGGTGTGTGTGTGTGTGTGTGTGTGTGTAGACAGAAGCACACCAGAAACACATGTAAAATTAAGAGAACATGGAGACAGAAGCCTTCACCCTGGAACCTAATTGAAGTCTCTCTCCCTCAGAGAGTAAAAATGCAAGAACACAATCAAAAAGACAAAAGCTGGGTCTGGAGAGATCGCTCAGTGGTTAAGAGCCCTGCTGCTCTTCCAGAGGTCCTGAGTTCAAATCCCAGCACCCATATGGTGGCTCATGACCATTCACAAAAGGCATCTATCTGATGCCCTCTTCTGGCATGCAGGTGTATATACAGAGCATTCATAGATACACAAACTAATAAATTTTTAAAAAGTAAACAACATACATTGGCCATGGAGCCACATACTTCAACCCCAGAAGCTGGAAGGCAGGTAGACCTCCGTAAATTCAAGAGCAGCATGGTCTATATACAGAAGAGCTGGTGGGGGGTTAGGGGATACACCTTTAGTCCCAGCACTCCAGAGGCAGAGGCAGGTGGATCTCTGAGTCTGAGGCCAGCCTGGTCTACTTAGCAAGTTCCAGGGCAGCCAGGGTTACACAGTGAGACCATGTTTCAAAAAAAGAAAAGAAGAATAAAGAAAAGACAGAGATGAAAAGAAGTGGCCGTGATGCTGGTAAACGACAGCGGCAGAACTCCGCAGATCTGCAAGTGCACATGTGAAAGCCTGGAAGCAGCTCGAAACTTTGGTGAGTGCTAGGCTGAGCTGTCAAGTGCAGGGGCGCAGCACAGCTGGAAATCATTTACAACCCACATGGAAGATTCAGCAAGCAATGAATTACCCGTGGCTAATTTCCTAGGGGAGTTTTAATGCGCAGGCTAGCTGAACCTTCTTAAAACCTTTCCCCACAAACTCTTAGCTGCAACATGAAGCTGCGAACAGGGAAGAAACGAAAAGGACGGGACCTGACTTAACAGCACAACCAACCATGACACCATGAACGGAAGCTGCCCGGAGAGGAGAGGGTTTGTGTGGATCATGTTTCCTCATCACAGCTCAGGCAGGAACCTGGAGGCAGGCGCTGATGCAGAGGCCATGGAGCGGTGCTGAACCCAGGGCCACCATCCCAAGGATGGCCCCACCAACAATGGGCACCCCCATAAATCACTAATTAAGAAAATGCCCATAGCCGGGTGTGGTGGCGCACGCCTGTAGTCCCAGCACTTGGGAGGCAGAGGCAGGCAGATTTCTGAGTTCGAGGCCAGCCTGGTCTACAGAGTGAGTTCCAGGACAGCCAGGGCTACACAGAGAAAACCTGTCTCGAAAAAAAGAAAGAGAAGAGAAGAGAAGAGAAGAGAAGAGAAGAGAAAAGAGAAAACACCCTACAAGCTTGCCTACAGCCCAGTCTTATAAAAGCATTTTCTCAAATGAGGTTCTCTCCTCTGAGATGACACTAGCCTGTGACATAAAGTCACCCACTACAACTGACCCTTTGCCAACTTATGAACATACCACTTAGGTCAAAAACATTCCCTTTTGTATCCATCCCCAAGATCTAAGATTAATAAATATCACAAATATAGATTATTAAAAAAAAGTATTAAAAACCTAATGTCCCAGCCTTCACCGATTCAAACGCTTTAAAAGTTTGGTCTCTTAAAAGAAAAATCCCGTCTCTTTTAAAATCAGTATCTTTGTAAAAACTACAAAATCTCCCTGAAGTTTAAAGTCATAAAGTCTCCATGAAGTTTAAAATCATGGGCTCCTGTAAAAATCAAAACTAAATAACAAAGGAGGGAAGAACCAGGGCACAGTCACAATCTAAACAAAGCAAACACAACTCTGATTACGTAAATAAGTCAGTGTCTGGGCCCCGGCAAAGGACCAGGGTCACTTCTCCAGCTCTACCCTCCGAGCACGCACAGCTGTCTCCGAAGCTCAGGCAGGCTCCACCCCACGGCTGCTGCTGGCCTTGGCAGTTACTCCTCAGAGCTGGCATCTGCGAAATCCTGGGTCTTCTGCTGCAACTGGGCTGCACTTTCCCAGCAGCCTCCCCTGGCCTCTCTTCAGGGTCTCCAGCCTGGCGGCACAGTGCCGAGCTTCAGCCACTCAACGCAACCCCTTCATAGTCTAAAAACCAGCTCTGCCCAGGTCACCCACACCACCAGCTGCAGTTGTGAGCATGAGGTACAGCCCAGGCAGCCTCTGGAACCCAGCTTCCGCGTGCTGACGCTGAGGAAACACCCCTCAGAAGATTTCACCTTAGTGATGCTGGTCTCTTCCCCACCCCACCAATCCATCCAGAAACAGGATTTCTCTGTGTAACCCTGGCTGTCCTGAAATTCACTCTGTAGACCAAGCTGGCCTTGAACATCAGAGATCCGCCTGCCTAACCAGCATAAGATCTCTAAAATCCCAAACTCCAAAGGTTGAATCCAGAACTGGTAGTCCCAAGCCTAAGGTGGCACAGGCCTGGGAGCCCAGCAACACTGCAGAGTCAGGAGCGGGAGGGTCAGGTCAAGAACACCCTCAGCTAGAGAGTTCGAGACTAACCTTGAACTGCATGAAATCTGGCCTCAAAACTTAAAATAAAATAAATTAAAAATCTAAAACACAACTGCTAGTCCCAGCCTGAGCCTCACATCTATAATCCCAGAACTCAAGAGGCCGAAGGATTGTTTCAAATTCAAGGCCAGCTTAGAACACAGAGTGATTCCCCGAGGACCTAGTTAGATAGTAGTGCATCTGACTCCATAAAGCCCACCGAGGATACAGATTGAATCCATCTCAGAAAAGGAGAAAGGACCCTGGGCTGGGCTGTGGCTCAGTGGCAGAGCGCCCACCTAGCATGCACGAGGCCATGGGTTCAGTCACTGCCACCAGGAACCCTCACACACAGACACACACAGCTTTCTCTAAATTTATTTAAATTACAGAGAGCCGATTACAGAAAACGACAAATGCCTTAAAACATGAAGTGCAAAAGATATCTTCCAAACCCTCTGAAAAAAATCACTCTTGAGAAATAATTATATTAGAATTCTGAGGGGCTAGAGAGATGGCTCAGCTGCTCTTCCGAAGGTCCTGAGTTCAAATCCCAGCAACCACATGGTGGCTCACTGCCATCTGTAATGAGATCTGACTCCCTCGTCTGGAGTGTCTGAAGACAGCTACAGTGAACTTACATATAATTAATAAATAAACCTTAAAAAAATAATAATTCTGCTGTGCCCTCAAGGACCATTCTAAACACACAAGGACAAATCAAAAGCATGCAGATTCTGCTACATCTTTCATTTCTTGGTCAGTGCAGTGCACTGAGCCTTGTGTGTGCTGAGCTCTACCCCTGGGCTACACTCTGAGCAACACACACACACTGTTCCACAACCTGATTCACCAGTAGTGTGTCAGCCACATCTGCACAAGCAGATCTGCCACAGTCTTAACAGTGAAACAGTATTCCATAATCCAAACAGACCAGTTTAACCAAAATGCTACACTATCATTATGTATCAGGCCCTCTGAGAACAACTTTCTTCAAGTACAACATTCACCACACAAGTTTTTTGTTTAGGTTTTACTTTTTTCAAATCTTTCTGTACATTTTTATGTTATTTATTTTAGAGATACGGCCTCAATGCTAGCCATCTGACTCCAAATCGCATACCCACCTGTATCTGCATTTAATGCATTTAATCCCAGGTGCTGGGATTAAATAGGCATGGTGGTCCACACCTAGCCAGGAGTTTTTATTTTTATTTTTTTAATGAGTGCTATCTGCGTGTACACCTGCAGGCCAGAAGAGGGCACCAGAGCCCTTTATAAATGGTCATAAACCGCCATGTGATTGCTAGGAATTGAACCTAATCCTCGGGAAGAGCAACTGGTGAGCCATCTCTCCAGCCCTGAGTTTTTAATTAAGTTAGGTAGACAGGTAGATTACCACGCTTCCCCCAGGTCCCCACACAGGGAGGGGCTAGCCTCTAACTCAACCCTGCAGGATTCACAATCTTCACACGCAAAGCCCTCCCCCTTTCCCCGGCACGCACCACTGCAGACCCCAGTGAAATTGCTTTATTAATATTATCCACTCTGCCTTGGTTTTCTTCCTTTTGAGACAGGATCTCAAGCATGGAGGACAGACTTCAGCAATCCTGTCTTCGTATCTCTCACGCTCACTAAAGTTCTTATGGCTCAGAAAATATAATTTGTATGTCGGGTGTGGTAGCCCATACCTTTAATCACAGCACTCAGGAAGAAGAGGAGGCAGGGAGGTCTCTGAGTTTGAGGCTAGCCTGGTATACATGAGTTTGAAGCGAGCCTGGTCTACAAAAGCAAGTTCCAAGACATTTAAGGCTTCATAAAGAGATCCTATCTCAAAAAAGACAAAATGAAAGAAAAAGATAGTTTGTTTTTTTTTCTTTATGAAAACACCTTTTATTTTTATGTATGCATTTGTGACGGCATGGGTATATGTGTGCACGCACCCACACGCACACAGAAGCCAGAAAGCAGCTTTGCACACCTGGAGACAGCGTTATGGGCAGTTGTGTGTTATCCTGTTTGGATCCTGGGAACAAACTCTGGTCTCTACAAGAGGAACAAAGACTGTCATACAGGGCCATCTCTCTAGCCACAAGAAAACATGCTTTGTAATCCAAGCATGGTAGCATGCACCTGATATCCCAGAACTTGGAAGGTGGGGGCAGGAGGATCCGCATGCAAGGCTATCCTCAGCTACCTAGGAGTTAGAAGACAGCCTGGACCACATAAAACCCTGCTTCAATAATAAATAAATAAATGGAAAGTTTATTTCAAGTTAGTATGTTTAAATAATTGTTCTGCAAATATCGGGGTTTTTTTATGCTGAAAATATCAATAGAAAATATCCACATAAACAAAACCTCTCACACCAGATATGGTGGGTTAGACCTGTATTAACACTTGCGAGGTGGTAGCAGGATGGGCAGCCCAATCCTTGACCACTTGGTGATTTCCAAGCCAGCTTGGGCCACAGACCTTACCTCACCCCAGACTCCACTGTCCTCAGCAGCTTTAAAAAAAAAAAAAAAACAAAACTTCCTACTGAATCTGTTTTAATAAATTTTCCGGCACCCGGAGGGACTGTGCCAAAGGACAGCACACGTGAAGAGCAGTCACCACCACAGGCATTAGCTGGCTACTGCCATCCCATGAAAATCAGAGAACAAGAATTCCAACATCAGTAATAAGTCACAGCAGCACAGAACCCATCAGGGGGCAGCAGTGCCAACGGGAAGGAATCGAATGTGTCCACGACACAGCAAAGAGATGCAAAGTGACAGCAGGGAGCTGGCTGCTCCTGCAGAGCCAGCCATTGGGAAACCCAGGAGAAGTCTGCAGTGCACCGGTTTCCAGGCACCATCCTCTACCCCCGGCCCACGTCCTTCTCTTCTCGAGCACTCCGAGCAAGCATCAAGCGGTCTGGAAATGGAGAACAGCTTACTGCTGTGTGCAGAGCGGGTCCTCCTGTCTGAGTAACAACGTCCTCGGCTGTGGCGTTCGCATGGCCAAATGTTTTCATCCTGTCTGATTAAGAGCGTCCTCTGTCGTAGCATTCACACGGATCAAATGTTTGCGGGCTCAGAGCGCAGCCACACTGCCCTTTCCCAAACCTCCTTGCTAAAGAAAATAAGCAAAACAACAGGAGTTACAACTGCCACCTGTGGGAAGCCAGGAAGTCATTCTGTCCACAGTGTCCTCCACCCACTACAGTCACTCCACCACCTCACTCCTCACAGGTCTCTGACCCCCAGATAATCCCATCAGCCATGACAAGGATGACCCAAGCCATGATTTCAAAACAGCTCCACAGGTATAGCCTAAGAAACGATTCTACCAGTCCTCCACCTTCAGGGCTTCCTTATGCAAAATGAGCTTATAAGACTCTAGTTAGTATCTAGCCGGCGGTGGTGGTGCACACCTTTAATCCCAGCACTCTGGGAGGCAGAGGCAGGTGGATTTCTGAGTTCGAGGCCAGCCTGGTCTACAGAGTGAGTTCCAGGACAGCCAGCACCAAACAGAGAAACCCTGTCTGGGGGGGGGGGGGGGGGTAAGACTCTAGTATCTGCCTTGTGCCCAGCACACTTCACAAAATTAGCTATGACATAAACACAAATGATCTTTCTTTTAAAATAAATTTTAGATGTATTTTTTAAAGTGTTTTCAACAGCAGCGGCTCCTCTCTTAAGGATCTGGAATACCCTCTCAAGAGTTCGCAGAATTTCGAACATAAACTATCCTCAGCTGGCAAAATCATACCCCCCTGGAGCATGGGACAAATCACAGTCACCGGCTGTGGATTATTTGAAGCAGCCCTATATACCATACCTGGGATTTAAAACAAAAACATATTGCTGCTGAACAGCTCAATTGGTTAACTGCTTGCTGTGTCAGTATAAGGAGCTGAGTTCAATCCCTGAGGACTTGCCTACAAAGAAGTCAGGTGTGGTGCACATCTTGTTATCTCAGAGCAAGAGAAGCAGCTAGGGAACCTAGTCTACTTGCAAAGTCCCAAGCCTGCAAGAGACCCTGTCTATGAATGAATGAATGAATGAATGAATCAATCAATCAATCAATGGCGGTATCTGAGCACTTTCTGGCATCTACACACACGTGTATGCACACCCATAAACACGTACACACAATATGTATAAATTAAAAGGCCCTCTGCCAGGCACAGTGGCACACACCTATAATCCCAGTACGCAGGAGGTGGAAGGTAGAGGAACAAAGACCAGAAGTCAACTGCCATTCCTGGCTATATACTTCAGGCCAGTCTGGGTGTCATGAGACCCTGCCCCAAACAACTAAAAAGACCTTTATCTGTGTAATCCCACCACATTCACTACCCACCCCTTCCCTCAAGACCTCATCCCCAGCTCAGAGGCTATAATCTACCATCGTGTGCCCTCTTACCTAGAACCTCAAGTTCCTTCCTCTCCCCACCCATCACAGCCACCCAACATCTGGGTCAATCCCATGTTCACGGCCAGCAGCTGCCTACTTCGTTCGACAGGACAGAAAGCACTATGCTAGGAAGTGTCCAGAGGGTAAACAAAAACAGGTTTTAACTGGTCCCACCACACTTTACAGCAAGCCCATGTTTCAGCAGGCAATTCCTTCTTCTTTCCTAGAAAACTATTTTGAACCTACTAAGTCTGAGTCACTTAGCAACCACTTCCTTGGATGTCTCACACCTTTTAAAAAAATTAAAATGTATTTATGTGGAGGACTGCCTGCACATATGTCTATGTATCACATTAAATGTATTTATGTGGGGAGTGGATTGCCTGCACGTATGTCTATGTATCACATATGTCTATGTATCATTAAATGTATTTATGGCAGGGGGGGGTTGCCTACACATATGTCTATACCATGCCAAGTGCCTGCAGAAGCCAAGATGGTATTAGATTCCCAGGGCCTAGAGTTACAGACCGTTTGTGAGCTGTCTTGTGGGAGCTGAGAATCAAACCTGGATTCTCTGGAAGAGTAGCCAGCACCCTTGACCGCTGAGCTATTTCTCTAGTAATGAAAGTAATGCTCATTTCAATGTTCTGTTTTGCGTGTTTGTTTTGTGTAATATATCTAAGTATGATGTGGTTTGTTCTAGAACTCATGGGGTCTCGCTGCGGCTGGCTTAGAATGGGCTACATAGACCAGGCTAGCCTCATACTCTGCCTCTGTCTCCTGAGTGCTGGGATTAAAGGCGTGTGCCACTGTACTGGATTTTAAACTGCAGCTGCCTGCTCCCACAGCACATCTCACCACACAGCATGGAGCTGTTTCCCCGACTCCAGTCTAGGTCCAGAAAGACATCACTCTCTTACTAATTGATCTTCCTGCACTGCTATTATGGCCAGACATACACATTCCAACTCAAACATGGCTACCTTGTGTTCTCCAAGCGCCGTAATCTCCTGAATATAATGTGGGTTTGTTCTAGGACTCATCTTTGTCTTAAACATCTATCCTAATAAAGAGCCAGGAAATTTAAAATGCATCATATAACAAAATCAATCTTTTTTTTTTCTAGTTAACATTCAGATTCTTAGCACAGCTCCTTACCAGACTGGTCTGAGCAGCTGCTTTGAAGGATTTTTCCCCCAGTGTCTTCTGAGACACCCTGGTCGCACGTGTGCCAGTGTGCCAACACCTCAAGGGCTGGCATCTTTCTCTATCCCCACTGTTCTCTGTGGCACAAAGTAACCAACTCCCTTTGCTGGACTGGTGCCATCTCATCTCTTGGGAGGTCATTCTGTTCCCATCTCTGGTGTCCACAGTCCTGACTGAAGGGCCCACATCACAGTCCCGTGTCCTGATGCCCACCCACTCTTCCCTCTGTCATTAACACCCTCCATCCACCTCACTGACAGCATTTGGAACCCCTTGCCCCACAGGCTCCCCCGTGGAGCCACTTCCTTTTACCACTGTTGGGCTACAGACAGCAGAGTTTTCTCTTCTCTTGATGTAAAACCCTGGGTTCAGCTGGGCAGTGGTGGCACACGCCTTTAATCCCAGCACTTGGGAGGCAGAGGCAGGTGGATTTCTGAGTTTGAGGCCAGCCTTGTGTGAGCAAATTGTCACTTATGTGTGCTTATGTGGATGTGTGCCTCGTGTGAGCACACTGTCACTTATGTGTGCCTATGTGAATGTGTGCCTTGTGTGAACGGATACCTGCAGAGAGCAGATGACAGACTTGGACTTTTGGAGCTGGAATTACAAGTGACTGGGAGCTGGATGACAAAGATTGCTGGGGATCAAACCTGGGTCCTCTGGAAGAGCAGGGAGTGCTCTTGACTTAACCTCTGAGTCCTTTCTCCAGACCCCACAGTGAAATTTCACATGCTGCATTTAATCAAAATAAGCTGAAAGTAAACAAAACTCATTTTGTAATCAATCTTTTGTATAAGATGCAAACTGAAAATGTGTGCAACAGCAGGGAGAACAATATACGTGACTGCACGTCACAAGTGCATCTTTTTCTTTCAAGTTGCTAGGCAATCGCTACCTCAGAGCCATAGCCTTAACTTCTTTGTTGTCTTTTCCACTCATGACATGAAAAGCCAGAAACCATTCCTTAAAGGAGAAGAACAAGAGATACTAGGAAACACATTCAAGTTTCTTCATTAAAAAAGAAAAAAGAGAGAGAGAGAGAGAGAGAGAGAGAGAGCTGGGCAGTGGTGGCGCACACCTTTGATCCCAGCACTCAGGAGGCAGAGGCAGGCAGATTTCTGAGTTCTAGGCCAGCCTGGTCTACAGAGCGAGTTCCAGGACAGCCAGGGCTACACAGAGAAACCCTGTCTCAAAAAAACAAATCAAAAAAAAAAAAAAAAGATTTTATAAGCAAGTATCTATTAGCCGGCATGAAGGATGCACTTGTTTGGATGTCTGGCATTGATTTCTAACTCTGGGAAGTGCCGGCTGCTGCTACCTTTTAGCCAAAAAGAACAATACTTTCTCACCTGTCCATTAAGGTAAGCAGTGGCCTGTGCTCAGTTAATCCAGAATAGAGAACCAGCTGTCAACAATTAGCTTCCCAAAGAGCTGCAGCAGAGTGCCTTGTCCAGGGTGCAGGGAAATGTGCTCCGGAGTCCACGGACCACCCTGCAACCAACAGAAGGCTAAGGCCCAGGCTACAGCCTGAGCACCGCAGGGCAGTTCTGACTTGGTTCCCGCCATCCTCACATCTAGGTTTCTCCCACCCTTAAAGCAGAGCTGAGAACTCCCCAACAGACTTTCAAGAAGTTTTTTGTTCTTTTTTGTTTTTGTTTTTGGTTTTGGTTTTTTGGATTTGGTTTTTTCGAGACAGGGTTTCTCTGTGTAGCCCTGGGTGTCCTGGAACTCACTCTGTGATTACAGGCCTGTGCCACCACTGCCCAGCTAATTTTTTTGTTCTTGAATCACCATGGCTCTCGAAAGAAAAATGATAAAAGTTATGGTGTAAGAGTCACAACTACCATAAAGGACAGGCTCACTGTGCACTTTATTTTGGAAAATGGGTGACTCCTTCCAACATATGACTCAAGATCAGCGCCAGGACAATGATATGTGTGTAGAAATCCAGTACTTCATACACACACACACACACACACACATACACACACATATATAATCAAAATTTTGAAAAAGAACATCTCAGGTTGAAGAAACGGCTCAGTGGTTAAGAGCACTAGCTTAGCTGCCCTTCCAGAGGACTGGGCTTCAAAAGACAATCTCTGATCATCCCATTACAAATTTGTCGTTGTTTATGATTAAATGCTTCTGTTCTACCCACTGAGCAACACGGCCTTCAAACTAAGTCTGCAAGGAGGCTTCCATCATCTTTACCACTTAATGCTACAGGACTTAAGCTCTCTGCCATGGGGTGAGGTAAATACCCTGCAAAGTATGTAACAGAATGAAGGAAGAGTCCTGCTTTCTCTAATTAGTCTGTGAGAAGGCATTCGAGGCCGAGTTTTGAAAGGAGTGAATTTGCTTTAACTCCACAAACTTCACGCTGCTCTTTCCTCAAGAAATCACGTGCATGTGTGTGCATGTCATGTCGATCACCACTTCACAAGATAACAGATAACATTATTATTTGTTAACTTTAAAATGCAAACCGATGTCTTAAGTTAAAAACCAAACAAGAATATTGTGGTAACGCCAAGACTTTAATCCCAGCCTGCAGAGGAGGCCAGTCTAGTCTACAGAGTTCCAAATTCCAGGGCAGCCAGAGCGGAGCGATGGAGAAACCCTGTCTGAGGGGGCGGGGACAGGGGAGGGGAGGGGGGAGCGAGGGGAGTATACCAGAATGAATAGTAAAGCTAGATTACTCCCTACCTCTACCCACCCCAATCACAGAGTACAAAAATCAACCTACCTACCGTCAGAGTCCTTCTCCCAGTGCATGGTGGGAGCCTGATGTGTGCTGACGGAACACAAATCCTATGAATGCACACAACTCTATAAACAGTAAAGCACCTTCCGTGGACAGTGCGCTTCCACACTTCGAAACATCGTCACATAAACTGTTGCCTTCTACACAGAAGTGGTGAGTTACATTCGTCCGCCCAATCTCTAGCGCGCGAAGCACTCCGTGTACCCTCCGTAACCTACGCTCCTAGAGTATACTGATTGCATCTGTACTCTGCTCTTTTGTTATGCTGTAATTTCTCTTTTGCTCAGCTCCTTAGGGATGTCTCATTCATCTTCCTAAACCCAAGCCACGCAAAATCCAGACCAGTAAAGTACAGCGTAAACACCAGACTTCTCCCTCCTTCCGCAAGGTCAGGTGGGGCCTCAGTTCTGATCCAGACGTACACACCCCTACTCCTTCCCACACCCACACCCCCTGCCACTTCTGATTTCCACAACCGATGAAGCTCGTTGCACAGGGTATGAATGTTTTGCTCCCCGGCAAAATTATCTGGCCACCGCTCCCCCTTCATCTGCACCACTGGCTCCCCCAATTCCCACTGCAGCCTAGGGTGCTGCAGACACCCCACAGAACTGTGCCCAGGAGGCGCATCGCCACCCGCAGAGCCACGCGCCCCGGGCTCAGGTTCCGTACGTACCCCAGGAGGCAGCGATCGCAGACGACGCCACGACTCCCCTTGGACACAGTGTAAGCCAAGGGGTCGGAGCGGAAGAGCAGCTCCCCGGGGCGCAGTGGGGCCACAGCGCGCAGCCCGTTTCCCCGGTCGGCAGTCGTGAACTTTTCCACCTTCAATGCCTCCATCCTTCCTCAGATCCACACCTCAGACCCAAACAGCGTCTCTCAGCGGAGTCTCGTGTTTTCTGACTGCGCGCCTGCGTCCTGCGCTTGCGTACACCAGGGGGCGGAGACGAGCGCGCAGGTCCTGTGAGCATGCGCAGGAGCGCCTACTACAGCTAGGGGTGGGGTGTAGGGTGGTGTATTTCCTCCCATATTTTATTCTGCGCTGTTTTCTTTTTCCTTTTTCTTTTTCTTTTTCTTTCTTTCTTTCTTTCTTTCTTTTTTTTTTGAGACGTTGTCTCACTATGTGAGACAAAGACAGGTCTGGAACTCTCTTTATAGACCAAGGAACCTCTCTTGGTTCTGCCTGCCTCAGCCTCCTCAGTTCTGGAATTCAAGGTGTGCTCCACCGTACCCAGCTAATTATGCAAATTTTCATGAGAAGTGAAAAAAAAAAAAAGAGCCCAGGGGTGGTGGCACACACACCTTTGACTTCAGCCCTGGAGAGGTAGAGGCAGGAAGACCTCTTGAGTTCTAGGTCAGCCTGGTCTATAGAGTGAGTTTCAGGACAGCGAAGGCTATACAACAGAGAAACCCTGTCTCCAAAACAAAAGTTAGTGTAGAGGTTATCTGTATATTCACCATCTAGATAGAAAAATTCTGCAGTTTTGAATCACACCTTCTGTATATCTATATGCCTGTATTTTTATAAACCATTTTAGAGTTACGTTTGTTGAAACTTTTAAAAGTGTGTTGCAGTCAGGTCTTGAACTTGGATTATGGGTATAAATTTACACGCACAAGATCCGTCTGGGAGTGTCAGCATGTTCGACCAGTTCTGATGCTCCCATTCAGCCATTACCTATGTCAGACCACAAGCGTTTTTTTAAAGACAGGGTCTATTATGTATCTCTGGGTGTCCTGGAACTCTCCATTTAGATCGGGCTGGCCTTGAACTCATAGAAATTCACCTGCCTCTGCCTGAGGGCTGAGGTTATAAGTATACATACTATCAATAAGGCAGCCGGGGCACATGCCTTTAATCCCAGCACTCAGGGGGCAGAGACAGGCGGATTTCTGAGTTCGAAGCCAGCCTGGTCTACAGAGTGAGTTCCAGGACAACCAGGACTACACAGAGAAACCCTATCTCAAAAAACAAAACAAAACAAACAGACAACAACAACAAAAAGTTGTTCATATTATCACACCTGATCACCAAAGGATCTTTCTTGTGCACACCTCTGCATGCCTCCTGGCAACCCCAGCAAACACTCAAGTTGAAGACTAGCCTCAGTAACAGAGAAATCCGGATTAAAACATCTTTTTCTATTAGTGATTTCTTACTTTAGTCCCAGTACTTTGTTGGTTTGTGACCATGCCTCACAATGTTGCCCTGGCTGACCTGAAAAATCTCTATGTAAAGCAGGCTGGCTTGGAATTCACAGAGATCTGCCTGCCTCTACCTCCCTGCCTCCAAACCAGCCCCACTCCTGCCTCTCTGCTTCTGCCTCTGCCTCTGCCCCTTCCTGTAACTTTATTTGGGGGGGGGGGGTTGAGACAGGGTTTCTCTGTGTAGCCCCTGGCTGTCCTGGAACTCACCCTGTAGACCAGGCTGGCCTTGAACTCAGAAATCCACCTGCCTCTGCCTCCCAAGTGCTGGGATTAAAGGTGTGTGCCACCACCGCTCAGCTTAACTTTAATTTTTTACAGTCTATGTTTAATGATTTTTTTTAATGTTTTAACCTCCCTTGTAGCCCACCACCTACCAAAGGTAGTGGGAAAGAAAGGATACAGGAGAAGTGGACTTGTTTAGAAATGGATTTTTGGAGTAAATCTTTTGGTTTTTTTTTTTTTTATATATAGAATAAAGTTTATTTAGGGCATAAAGAGGGTAATTGAGGGAGTAGAGACAGAGAAAGGCAGAAAGAGAGAGAGAGAAAGAGAGAGAGAGAGATAATGGAGAATAGAGAAGTAGAGAGAGGCCAGCCATGAGCACAGGGAGAGAGAGGGGGAGGAGTGGGGTGGAGGGGGAGGGGTGGAGAGAGATGGGGAGGGGTGGAGAGAAGGGGAGGGGTGGGGAGAGAGGGGGAGGGGGAGGGAGAGAGGGGTGGGGAGAGAGGGGAGTGGGGAGATGGGGGGGAGAAAGGGGGTAGGGGTGGGGAGAGAGGGGGAGGGGTGGGGGAGAGGAGGAGAGAGGTAAGGGGCAAGAGCAAGAGGAGAAGAAACGAGCAAGAGAGTCTTGGAATAAACGTTATTTGTGTTGTGAGGAAATCAGTAGTTTAGTTTATAGGAGTCAGTAGAGACAGCTTGATCACAAACACTTTATGGATATATTAGTAGTCTAGTTAGGTAGAGTCAGGATAGTAAATATGAATCAGCAGTAGCACTGTCTAGTAGAGACAGTCAGGCCTCAGCCTATCCATGAGTCATGGGAGGGACCTGGAGGACAACAGAAAAGCGTTCCTTCAAGAAAGCGGCCTCAGCCTTCATCTGTGACCACTTCAGGAAAACACTCCTTCATGTGTTTCTGCAGGCAAAACACCATCCAACACAACCAACTTTCTTTTGTTTGTTTGTTTGTTTGTTTGTTTGTTTGTTTGTTTGTTTGAGACAGGGTTTCTCTGTGTAGCCCTGGCTGTCCTGGAACTCACTCTGTAGACCAGGCTGGCCTCGCCTCGAACTCAGAAATCCGCCTGCCTCTGCCTCCCAGAGTGCTGGGATTACAGGCCTGCACCACCACTGCCTGGCACAACCGACTTTCAAAGGAACCCTTAAGTTTCCACTTCATCTGCCCCTGCCACTGCCCCTCTGCCTCTGCCTCTGCCTCCATCAAAAGCATGTGCCATCACACCCAGAAATACTCTTATAAAAGCAAATGTTAACTTTATTATTGAGTTAGCGTGTGTCTGTGATATGTGTCCATGAGTGTGAATGAATGTGTGTCTCAGTGTGGGCACAGGTTAGAACACAGTGCTGTGGAGAGAGTCTCTCTCCACTCGTACG